>NC_083580.1:46057945-46337945 GCF_027579695.1 Neoarius graeffei
AGTGATTCTTTGGCGTACCACTAGAATGGAGCCTGCGTACCACTAGTGGTATGCGTACCACAGTTTGAGAATCACTGCCCTAACCTATTTTTATTGTTTGTGAAAGAAGTGTGTGGGGGATGGGCAGTAGCAGCAGAAAGCTTCTTCTAAGAGCTTTTCTTTGATTTTGACAAGGCCCCGGACTGGATTTTTGGACTTCAGACTACTTTTTTGGAACTTGGTCCAAACTGAATTCTGATTGGCTGGGACACGCCCCCCGACTCTAGGACACACCCTCCAGACTGGATTTTTTAACTTCAGACTGCTTTTTTGGAACTTGGTCCAAACTGAATTCTGATTACCTGGGACGGGCCCCTGGGCCATAGGCCACGGCCCCGTACTCTTTTTTTGGGAAACCAGACAACTTTATCGGGAAAAAAGCCCATAACTCGGCCCCCAAAAAACATGGGAGAAAAGTTTTACCGCAGGCTCGTACAAACCAGGCTCCTCTACCAAAACCCAAAGGCGCGAAACCTAGGCCCAAAAAAATTGACCATTTTTGGAGGGAAAATGAAATTCCAACCTGCAAGTCTAAGCGATGAGTTAGGTTAGGATTCGTTCCGGAAATGAAGTCTAAAGTCCTAACCCGTCATTTTGAGTGAGTTCCAGAGTCATTTCACCCACTTGAAAGTCAGAAAAGTCATTTCTGATGGGATATTGTGTTTCAGCATCCCAAATAAGCCCTGGGAGTGGGAAAAAAAAAACATTTGGATGATTTTAGGCCCACGGTGTCGAGTAAGGGTATTAGGCCTTTGACCCATCCGTAGGGGCTGGCAACAAGGCCAATTTTTTTTTTCAAAAATCCGTTAAATATGGTTACCCTGAGCCCCACGCATCCTTTTTTGTACACATACAACTTTCAGCCTGCAAAAGGGCTCACTCTGAAGTGAAGGAGTTCCAATTAGGGTTAGCGGGTTAGGGAAATAGACTTCATTTCCGGAACAAATCCTAACCTAACTCATTGCTTAGACTTGCAGGTTGAAATTTCATTTTCCCTCCAAAAACGGTCAATTTTTTTTGGGCGTAGGTTTCGCGCCTTTGGGTTTTGGTAGAGGAGCCGGGTCTGTCCGGCCCTATGGTAAAAGTTTTCTCGGGTTTCTTTCGTGGACCGAGTTATGGGCCTTTTTCCCGATAAAGTTGTCTGGTTTCCCAAAAAAACACTTTGGGGGAGTGGCCTGGGGTCCGGGGGCACGTCCCAGCATATCAGAATTAAGTTTTGAGCAAGTTCCAAAAAAAGTAGTCTCAGATCTGGAAATCGAGTCTGGGGGGCGTGGCCTAGGGTCCAGGGGTGTGTCCCAGCCTATTAGAATTAAGTTTTGAGCAAGTTCCAAAAAAGTAGTCTCAGATCTGGAAATTGAGTCTGGGGGGCGTGGCCTAGGGTCCAGGGGTGTGTCCCAGCCTATCAGAATTAAGTTTGGGGCAAGTTCCAAAAAAGTGGTCCCAAATCCAAAAATCGAGTCGGGGGGCATGGCCTGAGGGTCCAGGGGTGGGCCCCAGCCAATCAGAATTGAGTTTGGGGCAAGTTCCAAAAAAGTAGTTTGGAGCCCAGAAAACATGTCTCAGGTGTTAGAGCGCCACCGACAGGCCAATATACCCCCGGCCTAGCCGACTATGCTAAGCTATCCCAATTCCACAAACCGGTTTGTGGGATTCCAAGTTACATAGGCTTAACAATGGGTGTAATCTGTTGTGACCACTTGCAACGGATCGCGTCCGAGTCATCTTCCGCCCGCCTAGTTTTCCCGCCATTTTGATTTTATTGTTATTCATCTTTCCATGCAAATTTGGATTGCGTGTAACTCGGTGACCGTTCATCGCACACGGGCAAGCAATATATCAAAACGTGCGGCTCGATCGGACTCGGTGTGCTGTTGCTTTGTACGTTCTTCTGTGAAACTCTAACCACTGTGAGGCTGGGAGTCCGTGGGCGGGCGTTTTCACAGTATTTGTCCAATAATCATCTTGCATTTTGATTTCGAAAAGCGCATAGCTCCCAAATGCCATTGAAGTCCACTGAGGCTGGGCTGCATTGCGTTGTCACGAGGGGGAAAAACTCATGCACAAATTAGGTGAACTGGGGAAAGTTATAACAGAATGATTTTGCACTGTAGTTGGGTTGAGCACATATATTTCTATGATTCTGGATCTGAAATAGCAATGTTATAAGGTCGGCTATAACATAAGCCTAGCGCAATTCATCCTACACGATGTTTGCCATTTTTAGAGGAGGCTGAGCCTCCCTCGTTGTCTTAGAGCAATCGCTCGTGCTATGTAGAGTAAAAGCATCACTGAAATATCTCTGTGTTCCTTACTCATTTCTCCTTGTCACTCATCTTGCTTGTGCTTTTCATGTTTTCAGGCCAACTCAGAATTTTCAAACTGACAGCTACTCATTAGCATCAGATTAGTAACTGTGTAATTTCAGGTACAAGGTGAAGGATTGGCAGGAGTCAGTTCATCTGCATGTGCAGCCTCAAAGCCTCTTAGGATTGAGCCACAGTGTGAATAATGAGCTCATCTCTCGATCTGCTCAGGTTCAGCAACTGTTCTGGGAAAAACAAACACAGTTCACAGAGTTATGGCACTCATAAATCTGCATGTGAGGTGTCCACCTCTCTGACTTGATGCATGCAGAGCATCTGGCACTTGTGTGGCCTTTCTAAAGCAGTGCCTTCCAGCAAAGACTGGCAGACATGATGGCAGTGTCAGTGGCCTTACAAATGCATCATGATGCTGGTTATCAGGACGGGCACAGCTGGCTCAGCTCTACTCGCTCCAGAACGGATTTGCAGCCTCTTAATTAGCCATTGAGCTCTCAGGCTCTTTTATTCTGCAGACCACGTGAGGCCCTTAATCGAGTCTCCAACATTTAATTTCATTGTGCTGTGTTGAAAAAGGCTGAGCATGGATCTGCTCCAGCCTCCTGAGCCATGCTGCCACAGCTGTGAGAGGAGATGAACAGATGATCATAGTATGGTGAAGTGGCCACCACATTAACACCTGCACTCGTCATGGCACAGCAACACTAATTGTGGAAACTGCTATAGCATGAGGAACATTTCTCAAAAGAGTGAGACAGCTGCTGACATTTCTGAACACCACTTGGGGCACACAACACAAAATTTTACATCACCCAGGACATGTAACAATATGCTTTAGAAAAACTGAATAATGAGCTAATCCTTTTTATTTGCAGATATGCATGTTATAACCATACCTTTTCAGTCCTAGGTAGTATCAGTTAACTAACTAGCCTAGCTTGCTGTATAGATTAGATTTATTATAATCAGTACTGCAAATGGTAGCAGTGGTGCAGCAGGTATAATTGTCACCTCACAGCTCCTGGGTTCTGGGTTTGATCCTGAGCTTGGGTTGCTGTCTGTGTGGAGTTGTGTATGTTTTCTCCCTTTTTGCATGAGTTTCCTCCGGGTTCTCTGGTTTACACCCATTGTCCAAAAACATGCAAGTTGGTGGCTTATCGAGGCTAGATTTTCTCTAGGTATGAATGTCTGGACAATGCGGTGTGATGGATTGGTATCCTATTCTGGGTGAATTCTCCTGCCTTGCATCCAGTGTTAGCAGGATAGATACTGGACCCACTGTGACCCTGATCTTAAAGCAGTTACTGAAAGAGAGTGTGAGGAGGTGAGTAATGCAGATAAAATAAATATTGATATAACTCTTGTGATGTGGAGGCTGTTTGGCTTTGCTGCCACTTTGGAGTCTGAAAATGAGAATTTGAGCTGCTTCTGCAACTTGAGTATATGCAGCCACAGTGAGAGTAATTAGCAGTGGCAATTAAAATTTTTTTTAGTCAACACATCATAAATCTCCTCATACTTGTTCACTAACAAAACTCATTTTCAAGAGCACTCTGCCCACCATGTTTGTTTTTCTTGACTGGCCCCCAAATTGCTACCTGATTGGTCAGGAGGGTTTTTTTTAAGTGTGCCATTCTGCACTTTTCTGAAAATGTGAATTTTTTTTCATATTTTGAAGCTTCACTGTAACCAAATAAGTGCAGATGAGGTTTTGTTTTCAATCAGCCAATTCCGCAATTCTTGCACTGCTTATGTAGTATTCCTTGTAAAAGTTGCAAAGTCCAAAAAAAAAAAGTTAGATATCACTATTTACATTTTGAAAGTGTAATTTGAACCTTACTGATTGTAAGGTGTCAACTTGGTGAAAAATATCAAGTCAGGAAACCAAATAACACTTAAGTTATTAAATGGAATGTAAGATGATGCACTTTATGGCGTGAACACCATAGTTGACCCCATAAAGCTGAGAGGCTATTTTGTTCCAGCTGGGGGTTGAGCTAAATTCTGTGACAGAAAACCATAAATAAAAGCCAGAAATGTAAAAATGAAAGACATCAATCCAATTGTTTTACCAATCTTGGTGATAAAGTCTATAGTACAGCTCTAGAAAAAAAAAATGTAGCAATACACACAGCACCTTCAAGCCTGTCAGTATGTATGTCTCACAATAGTTTCAGATTTGATTTCTCCATCTTTTTGTATGAGACTGTTAGCAATGTGACTGGGTCATTGAAAAAGGCAACAACCAATGGAAAAGTTATGAGAGCTGCAGCATACACAGATCTTTCTTTGTTTGTGTGATGTGATGAGGAAGAAAAAAGACTTAAAATATCTAGCATTAATTGTTTGATGCTCTGTTTTTAAATTCTGCTAGTATTCTATAAATTGTATGCTGTGTGCGCCCTGCTTAGGTGGTGTGGGCTTTAAGAACAAGTAACATCAACAGCTAGTAAAGCTACTTTTATGACTCCAGCGAAGCTTTAGAAATGAAACTCTGAGAAAACTTCATCCTTCACTGGCATTGTCTCTGCTCTAAAGAGCCTGAAGGGTCTTAAACGTGGCAACAGGGATCAGATCATTAGTTGCTGTCTTTTAAATATTGCCATCTTGCTAGGGAAATGGATGGCCCATTAAGTTAACAATCTGTAATGAGCAAGCGGAAATCAGCAAGAGTACTGAAAGGTGTTAACAAGCCTTAAACAAACCTAAAAGTTCTACTCAAACCACATGAGGCCTGATTCTAGGTAAAATATATAATCTCCTAATCCCACTTTAAAAACATGACTATGACAAATTAAATGAGGGCTATTAAATGTTACTGAATTTCACTGTCATTTTAAAATATTTCATAAATATAAGCACTACTTCTGAATGGCTTATTGGTAACTGACCCAGTTGTTCGGTTTCAGAATTGAATGTACACTTTAACAGCTGTATCTCAGATGCATGATGCATCATCTCATTAAAGGCCTCTCTTCTTGGGAATAATCTTCATTTCATTTCTTCACAATGGATCTGCAGGGCTCACTTCAGTCTGTCTGCATGTTGTTTGTCTTTCTGTGACAGGCCGCACAGGTGGGAACTTTGAGGAAGCAGCTGTGCGTGCTCAAGCCAGAGCGTTTCTTGGCACAGGGTACACGGCACTGTCAGAGTCGGTCACAGAGTGCAGGAACCTCGGCAAGGCATGGAGAAGTACGACTAAGCCAAGCCAATTTCACCCCCACCCCTATACACACACACACACACACACACACACACACACACACACACACAAGAATTCAAACCTGTGCTAGTGTTCATTAATTCCATTAAGTGTATTTGTGTAAAGAGCTTTAATAGAGTGTAAAATCATTTCCGGACTTTGAGTTTTACATTATTACTTCATGTAATCCCTTAAACTCTTAAATTATTATGCAGTTATTCACCTTAAAACATATTATTCTGAATAAGATAGGAATCTTATAACTACAGTGAAATTAATAATTCACATTAATAGTTCACATGAGTGAAGAATGTAGATTTGATTTCTGGGCATTTAAGTAAGGAATGAAATACTCACTACATTTACATGCACAAAATGTTTAGTTTTTGCCCATGTTCTGAAAAAGACAATATTCCTACATTGTTTTATTTCTCTTACATTGCAAAGATTTTGCAGGATGTTACTTTTAATGTTTATTGTTAACATCTGCAGACAAAGTTCCTTTTATTGCTTACCTTATAGTGGTTATAAACAGCTTCTCTTTTCTCATTTCAGCTTTTCGTCTGATTGTTACAAAGTGCTGACACTGGAGATTCCTTCCATAAATATTAAAAAATATCTCATTATAGAAAATTTCACCATATGAACAATATGAACATTTATTTAATCTGTTTATGTGGCACATCAGCCATACCAAATCCTGTGAATGTGCTTTTACTATTTGTGTGGAAAAGCACTTTATGAACACATTAATCTAACAACATGAACAACTAACAGATTTGGGATGAAAAGGAGTTATTGTACAAACAATTTTATTTACAACGATGAACCCTCACAGCGTGTGCAGTAATAAAGTGTGTTTGAGTTAAATGTATGCTCTGTATCAGTTCATTTTGTATCATGTACACATTTTGAATATAAAGCTGAACTGTGACTCAAGCTCTGTGCTGCATTGGGAACACACCACAGGAGGCTACTACACTTGTACCATGACTCTTAATAATAAAGCCAGTGACCGGAACAAGGTTAGTCCCATATAAGCTCCCTCTCGGGTCTTTTAAACTCATACTCATGAACAGTACAACCAGCCACCATCGCCACCTCCTCCCCCACTACCACCCTGTGTGCTCAGCATTCATAGAGCTCAGTGGTGCGAGACTGGAAACCCATTTGAAATTCAGCCTCCACACTCCACGTTGTGTTGGAATGACCCATTATTTCACACTAGGGCAAACACTCTGAATTCATAAATATAAATAAGCAGCTCCGCACCCTTGCCTCTCAAAGCTGGCGCGTCACACACAAAGCAGGCCTGATGAATTCAATCACAGAGGGGGGAAAATACTGGGGCAATTATGTAGGAAGAGGGGGAGATAAGGCAGAGGCAGCAGCTTGAACAGATCAGCTATCTGCTTGGCGCACATCTAAGGCGAGCAAGATGGTGGCTCGATATTTTATTTATATTTATGCAAATCAAGGTCGCGTCGGAAGCAGGCTACTTTTTTATCAGCATGTTCACTGATATCAGTTATAGCAACAGCGATGCTCTCTACTGTTAAGTTCATGTTGGTAAGTCCATGATTGGGGTGCTATTTGATATTACATAATATTTAAAGTAAAAATAAAATACATTTTAAACATATATGTTTCAGATATCATTTGATATAATTTTACAACATGTATGTTTGAACTCATTTAACATCTCATACATGAAACATCCTTTTCCATGAGTCATCTATTAGAGGTTATAAAAATTTATATTTTAGTGTTATTTAACCCTGATCACATTCACCCATATGAAATATTCCCCAAGTCACATGTTCAACAAGGACTTGCATCATCTAAATTTCAAAGCTGTAAAGAGCATGGGAAGAAGAAAAGTCAGTTCTCTCCCTTTTTTCCTTTTTATTGTGATATTGGCTGATGAGGCCATTTTGACAGGACAAACCTTTTCCCAAAATTAAAGATGGAAAAATGATTAAATGTTAATTATAAAAAAAGCTAATGCTATTAGAATGTATGCTTGTGTGGTGGAAAAGCATAATAATTCAACACCTCAAGACTGTTAGGAAAAAAAGCAGACAGAAATATAAGTTTATTATACTCCTGCAAAAGTAGGCTTCCCAGGGAATCACAAAGCGTTTCACCTAGAGAAGCACCTTCTGTATTCATACACTTTTCATACAGCTTAGCATGACTGGCATATCAGATGTTCCCATCATCTCCTTTCATGGTCATGGGCGTCTTCTGTGCTATCTTTGTATGTACAAATACTTACGATGACCTTGCAGAATAGAACAGTGTGAAACAAAAACAACATTCTTCATCTTATATAAACATGAGACACATTGTCTCTGAAGCTTACCATTCTAAAGATCATGACACTCTAAAAATTATAAATTTTGCACATTCCCCCTTTTATCAATTCTTTGATAACTATAATAAAGCAAAAGACTTTCCTGAATGCATCTTTTCTGTTTCCTGTTCCTCCTATAAAGGTTTTCAACAGGCACTTCATTAACAGGGAAATAGAAATGACTGTGCTGCTGTTTTTGCAAGACAAAGGCATGTCTACACAAATGGCAAATGAACAGATAGGAAAATATGCAGATTCACATTAGACAAATTAAACATATCATGTTATTTGTTCGGGGCGGCACAGTGGTGTAGTGGTTAGCGCTGTCGCCTCACAGCAAGAAGGTCCGGGTTCGAGCCCCGTGGCCGGCGAGGGCCTTTCTGTGCGGAGTTTGCATGTTCTCCCTGTGTCTGCGTGGGTTTCCCCCGGGTGCTCCGGTTTCCCCCACAGTCCAAAGACATGCAGGTTAGGTTAACTGGTGACTCTAAATTGACCGTAGGTATGAATGTGAGTGTGAATGGTTGTCTGTGTCTATGTGTCAGCCCTGTGATGACCTGGCGACTTGTCCAGGGTGTACCCCACCTTTCGCCCGTAGTCAGCTGGGATAGGCTCCAGCTTGCCTGCAACCCTGTAGAACAGGATAAAGCGGCTACAGATAACCCTAGTAACAGAGGACGTAAAGGGAACATTAGAATTTGGTTCTCTAAAGGTTAGGTTATAACCAAACCAAAAACTACCATTTAAAGAATGTTCCCTTTGGTTACAGCAAAAACCAAACAAAGGCTAACGTTCCTTGAACTTTTAGGGAACCACTCATATGAAACGTTAGCCAGTAGTTGCACTGCTACCACCACACAACGTTATGCTTGGCTGTTTTTTGGTTGTTCTGAGAACCAGTGCTGACAGTTTTTGTTTCCTTGATATTTTACACTAGGCCAGCCTAGTGTGACATTATTCATTAATTTCTCCTGTTCATTTTTATGGTAGGGCTAAATTGGACCAAAGTGCAAATAGAGTAAAATACAAAAAGGTATGATATTTGTTTTAAATTCAGTGAAATGGAGACATACACAAAAGTAGGTCTAACTTACAAAGAGTGCAAAGAGTACCATACAAAGTGAATTATATTGCAAGTTGCATTCCAAACGGGGTTCCCCATTCATTGTGTGTGTGGTAGGCAAGAGCCTAATTACCTGATAATGCAAGCCATTGGTAGGCTGCTATTAAGATTCCACATATTAAATGGCTGATTAGCTGGCCATTGCATTTTATCTTTTGCAAACTTGTTTAAAGACAACATTATTGGTGCTGGATTTGGTGGACCCCTTGCATTTGTGGCCTTAAAAAACAATATTTCAAATTATATCCCACAGTACAACAGTTTTTTTCCCCCTAATGATTTGGTATGTTCTCTCCTTTTTCTCTTGGCTATGAAAAACTGTGTGCATATCACTGTATTAGTGCAGCCTTCATTCATTGTTTCTCCATTCATTGTTTTTATAGCACATTAATTGAACCAAAGCTGAAATAGAAAGAGTAAAGTAGGCTACAATAAAATAAGTACAGATGTCTCAAGTTGTTTTAAGTTGTTTTAAATTCAGTGAAATGCAGACACACATAAGTAGGCCAAGAGCCTAATTACTTGATAATGACAGCCATTGTTAGGCTACTGCTATTCAGATTCCACACATTAAATGGCGGATTAGCTGGCCATTGCATTTTATCTTTTGCAAACTGGTTTAAAGACAACATTTATTGATGCTGAGTTTTGTGGACCCATTATATTTGTGGCCTTAAAAAACAATATTTCATTTTTTATCCTGCAGTACAACACAGTTTTTTCCCCTAATGACTTGGTATGTTCTCTCCTTGTTTCTCTTGGCTATGAAAAACTGAGCATATCACTGTATTAGTGCAGCCCACAGACCTAAAGTAAACTATACTTGCAGTTGGTCACGTGGTACCAGAATCTGCGGCCGCCATTTTTGGCTACCCCAGACTTTAGACTTCACACAGCAAACTGTTATTGCTGTGTAGCCTATAAAAAATCGGCATGCAATGTGAAAATCCCTCCGAAAATAAATAAAATACTGTTAAACAACTCACAGCTGAGTTAGTCTGGGGTAAGATGGCGTCCAGTTTCCACCTAGTGTTTAGAACAGGCGCTGCCAGTCTAGTTCATTTTAGGTCTGTGGTGCAGCCTTCATTCATTGTTTCTCCATTCATTGTTTTTATAGCACATTAATTGAACCAAAGCTGAAATAGAAAGAGTAAAGTACGCTACAATAAAATAAGTATATATGTCGCAAGTTGTATTAAGTCAAGTAGACTACAATAAAAAATAAAATGTAGATGTTTCAATAAGTATTCCAAACTGAGTTTTAAATTCACACAAAAAACTAGACCAAGAGCAATTAAGCTTAGCCTACTTGCTAATGACAGCCATTTAGAGGCACATGAAATGGCTGGGCTATTAAAGCCATTGTGTGTGCATTCTGGCTTTTGGAAACTGGTTCAACCAGTTTTTGTTTTTGTAACTGACAAAGCTGCTACAGCAACACTTTGCAAATTCAATAGATTGCCATATAACTCATGAGTTAACGTACACAACGGCATATTATTGTAGCAGTGGACTGAAATTATTAATCTACAAAATATGCGGTATGCCTTTAAGACTGCCTCACGCGTGTGTGATGTCACGTCCTGTAATAACTATGGTTAGAGAGCTCATTGGAAATGAGAGGACAACTGGATGTTTACGTTTTTGCAGAGGGTTTTTTTTTCCCCTGTACACTAAACGAAAAGTCTAATGGCACAGCAATTCAGCATGCATCTATTTGAAAACGTTTCACCTTACGCCTACAGCAAGATCAACTGAAGGTATGTCGATAGTACAGCCATTTATTTAGCATGTTAGCTACCATGATGCCATCCTTTATGGAAAGAATCAAACTCTGCACTACAGTGAATTGTTATTACTAGAGTAATGCTGTAGTGCAGAACAGAATTACTACAGTGTTAGTGCAGTAAATGCTATAGTTTGGATAAAAATAAATGGCATACTGCAACGGCTCTGTACTTTAATGCAGAGGGCAATTTTGTGGACAGGAAACACTGCCGTCCTGCCGCAAGAAAAAAATGTATTGTTTTCGCATAAGGGATATCTGCCTCTATATTTACTAGAATAAATGGTTGTTGCAAACTTTATGCGGTAGGCTATGTGGGTAGAAAATAGAAATGTATTTTTAGAATGTGGTAGTTTTATATCATGAGAGGGTTCTATGGAAGTCATTTGTTAACATTTTACTATCTAAACGTTTGTATCGCAACGACCGCCCTCAGTTTGAAATGAACATAGACTGCTGATTGGCCACCAGGTTGCCTGATGTGGTGGGGGTGTGGCTGTGAAGACATGGATAATTGGGTTGATCGCAATGAACAGAATCAATTGCTGCTATCTTCGGACGCAGAGAGCACCTTTTGCTTCAGCAGCTTCTACTTTGACAACAAAGCTTTGGATTCTACTTGACTACACGACTGGGATTCACTCTTGAAAAGGTAAGATTCATTGTATTGTGGTTAAAGGCTAGTTTATATACACTGTCTCAGGCTGGAGCTTCACTGGATGTGGTGCGCTACGCTTAGTCAAGTTGAGTCAAAATACATGAAGTTGAAAAATAATGGGCTATTTTTAGAATGTTCTCTGTGCTGCCTTTTCTGGTGTAGCTAATTCCATTGATTATAGTTAAGTCGTTGACTTAATGCATCCATTGTAGTCCCAGCCGCAGACACAAGTTGCCAACAAGTAATTGCAGAATATATATATATATATATATATATATATATATATATATATATATATATATATATATATATATATAATATTCTGCAACAGACCATTCTTTTGTTACACATTTGTTTTGCTTTCCTGCTCGATTGAATGCAATGCTACTGTCATGTTTGTCTCACACATTCTTACCTCATCCCCAGTTTTAATCCTGTGTGTATTTTTGTCAAGTGCAAGTATGGTTGTAAACTGAAACACTGTGCTTAAATGTATGTTGTTGTTGTAATGTTGTATTTAAATTTTCCCCGCTTTTCATTGCAACAGGTACACATTGTTTGCATGGTATTGCATTGCAGCCAATGAGTTCAAAGAGGTTGGCCAAACAGATCTACACAAAGGAATGGAAGAGGGCGCGGCGAGAGGTGTTGAATGTGCGAGCACTGGTGCGTGCCCAGCTGGATGCAGGAGATGCAGCAAACAGGGCAGAGGAGTCTGCGTGAGATGCAGCAAGCAGGGAAGAGCAGGCTGTGCGAGATGCAGCAAGGACAGGCCAGGCTCTGCAAGAAGCAGAGCAACAACATAATGGACCTCAACACATGCCAGAGATACAACCGGCGGAGATTGAAGAACAGCCTGAGTTCATGGCAGAGCCAACAAGTTCGTTCAGCAGCTTGGAGCAGGACAGCAGCAGTCCCTCAACCCATGTCAGTCCAGCACCCAGCCGTCGGACATTGGAAGAGTCATACATTGAGGAACAAACATCATCCGACCCAGTTGAGGGTACATTTGCTTTGAATTTTATATTTACTATCTGATTACAAGTTCTTAACCAAGAAAGCAAACACTAACAATTTTCTTTTCAAGAACTTCAGGAATGACCCATGGCGAAGAGGAGGGGGCTTCAGGCATGGCTGCTGTAATAAGGCGTAAGTACTTCATACACACTAAGTTGGTGTTCACACAGGAAAAGTGTATTGGGTATAAAACTAAAATGAATTTCATCTCAATTCTACCTGTAGTCCTGGAGGAACGAAAGAGGCTCCTATTGAGGACGACGGATGACACAAAAAGAAGTAAGTACTATATACACACATTTTCACATATGACAAGTATATTATGTTCAAAAACTAAAATGAATTCTATCACAAATGTACCTAGCCATGGAAGAGCACATGGGGCGAATGACTAGGAGAATGGAGGCTATGGAGAGGAGGATGGAGGCTATGGAGAGGAAGTCAGAGACATTGGAGGCTGCTGTGGTCTCGAACCCGCCTCAGCCTCCTCTGCAGGAAGATGTGCTGTTGGGCCTATGCAGCACAGTGGAGGAGCTGGAGGAGCTAGACAGGAGTCTGGCTCAACCAGAAAGAAGGAACCAAATGGTAATTAATTGAACATAATTATATATGAAATAAATTGTCATTGGTAATGTATTGATTTGGCAAATGAAAGTAGACCACATAAGCTCTCCAAATTCATTTTCATTGTATACTTATGTTTTTCTTGTTTTTTTTTTTTTTTTTGTAGAAACGTTTCCTTGAAATCCTGGGAGGGGCGAATCCGGGGGCAGCCATTCGTCGCATTCTACGCCAGGTGGCTACCAATGTCCTGGCGCAGTACAGCCTGAGGGGGAGGAGAGCAAAAAAGCCTTTCTAGAACTTAACCCTTTGCAAAATTATAACGGGTAAGTGTTCATACATTTTTAAAATCAGTGTTATGCCAAGTTTGACTGAGATTTAAATGTGTAACTTTTTTTTTTTTACTTCTATTTGTAGAGGCCTGCATGCAGAACTTCCCTGGCAAGAAGGTAGCTGATATTGAGGAGTGCATTGGGCATGCACTGAAGTTTGCACCACACAGACGGTAAATTAAACTTAAGTCTTTTATCAATCGCTGAATATTCACAATAATTAAATGAAATGTTGGCACTAAGTTGGTGTTAAACATTTTGTTTCTTATTCTTTTTAGGTCAGCTGGTCCTCAAGATTGAAGACGTACACCAACTTCTATGCACATGCACCCGTTTTTGGCATTTCTAAAATTTTTCTTATTTTTTGCCTTTATTGTATTTTATTAAGAAATAGTTTTCATAATTGTCTATAGTTGTCAGATGTTTTATAATGTATAATAATGTTGCACTGTGTTGCTGATGTCCTTACCAATGTTGTATTCTTGATATTTTTTTCTATTAAACTTTCTAGTCCTGCAACATTTTCCTGGTCATTCATCACTGCTTATATGTTCTGAAGTAAATAGTTGTCATGCAACCAAAACTTTTACAATGAATTACATACTACAGAAATATGACAACATTATGGTGAGGGAAAGAACATTGGGGGAACACTGAGGGAACCAAACATGTAACCAACGAGGTTACTAGAATGTTGTAGGGGAACCTTGTGGGAACCAACACATAATAAACAAGGTTGGGGGAACATCAGGAGCACGTCTAGGGAACCAAACATGTAACCAACAAGGTTATGGGAACGATATGGAAACGTTGAGGGAACAAACATGACATGAACAAGGATAAAGGGACGGTGTGAGAACGGTGAGGGAACCAAATGGGAACCACATGAGTAACGTTCTGGGAACCAAAATTAAACTTTCCTGCCAACCAAGTGACAACCTAAACAGAACCAAAAATGACTTTCAGGGAACGTAGCCGGAACCAAACTGGAACCAAAGGCTCGTGTTCCAGGAACGTTCTGGGAACCAAAAATTGTTAGTAGGGAATGAGATGAGATGTTATTTGTTCAGCCAGTAATAAGCATAAGAAAAATATATAGAGAAAATATCTATAGTTCTATATGTAGCAAAAATGTATCTATAGTTCATAATCATTCGCATTTGAGAAGGGGGGTATAATTCTCATAAGGCCTTGGAGGCCAGTCTGGGAGCTCCTCAGGATCTATCTTCACCATCTGGTAACTTCTCATGATGGCATGAATCATCTTCATCATCATATCTCTCAAGCATCATCAGATGAAGAAACACTGATAGGTGCTGTTAGGGGGTGACACTTCACTATTCTTGATGTACAGTGGTGCTTGAAGGTTTGTGAACCCTTTTGAATTTTCTAAATATCTGCATAAATATGACCTAAAACATCAGATTTTCACACAAGTCAAAAAAATTAGATAAAGAGAACCCAGTTAAACAAATGAGACAAAAATATTATACTTGGTCATTTATTTATTGAGGAAAATGATCCAGTATTACGTATCTGTGAGTAGCAAAATTATGTGAACTTTTGCTTTCAGTATCTGGTGTGACCCCCTTGTGCAGCAATAATTGCAACTAAAATTTCTGGTAACTGTTGATCAGTCCTGCACACCAGCTTGGAGGAATTTTAGCCCATTCCTCCGTACAGAACAGCTTCAACTCTGGGATGTTGGTAGGTTTCCTCACATGAACTGCTCGCTTCAGGTCCTTCCACAACATTTCAATTGGATTAAGGTCAGGACATTCACTTGGCCATTCCAAAACATTAACTTTATTCTTCTTTAACCATTTTTTGGTAAAACTACTTGTGTGCTTAGGGTCATTGTCTTGCTGCATGACCCACCTTCTCTTGAGATTCAGTTCATGGACAGATGTCCTGACATTTTGCATTAGAATTTACTGGTATAATTCAGAATTCATTGTTCCATCAATGAAGCAACCATCCTGGCCCAGATGCAGCAAAACAGGCCCAAACCATGATACTACCACCACCATGTTTCACAGATGGGATAAGGTTCTTATGCAGTGTTTTCCTTTCTCCAAACATAACACTTCTCATTTAAACCAAAAAGTTCTATTTTGGTCTCATATGTCCACAAGACATTTTTCCAATAGCCTTCTGGGTTGTTAGCAAACTGCAGATGAGCAGCACTGTTCTTTTTGGAGAGCAGTGGCTTTCTACTTGCAACTCTGCCATGCACACCATTGTTGTTCAGTGTTCTCCTGATGGTGGACTCACAAACATTAACATTAGCCAATGTGAGAGAGGTCTTCAGTTGCTTAGAAGTTACCCTGGGGTCCTTTATGACCTCGCTGACTATTACATGCATTGCTCTTGGAGTGATCTTTGTTGGTCGACAACTCCTGAGGAGGGTAACAATGGTCTTGAATTTCCTCCATTTGTACACAATCTGTCTGACTGTGGATTGGTGGAGACTAAACTCTTTAGAGATGGTTTTGTAATCTTTTCCAGCCTGATGAGTATCAACAATGCTTTTTCTGAGGTCCTCAGAAATCTCCTTTATTCATGCCGTGATACACTTCCACAAGCATGTGTTGTGAAGATCAGACTTTGAGAGATCCCTGTTCTTTAATAAAACAGGGTGCCTACTCACACCTGATTGTCATCCCATTGATTGAAAACACCTGGCTCTAATTTCACCTTCAAATTAACTGCTAATCCTAGAGGTTCACATACTTTTGCCACTCACAGGTATGTAATACTGGATAAATAAATGACCAAGTATAATATTTTTTGTCTCATTTGTTTAACTGGGTTCTCTTTATCTATTTTAAGGCCTTGTATGAAAATCTGATGATGTTTTAGGTCATATTTATGCAGTAATATAGAAAATTTTAAAGTGTTCACAAACTTTCAAGCACCACTGTATTTTAGTACTCCGAGTGCAGGCATGTCCTTTCACACTTCCCACCTCACCGAAACTCTGTGACACCCCACTATCTTCACCTACTCACTGCTCCCTTTCCTCTTTGTCTCTGATGGTTCCTCTTCGTCCTCCTCTGTTCCTCCTGGAAATGGTGCATGCAATATGAGGCTGGAAGTGCATCTTTCACCTACTTGTGAGTGATAGAGAGAGCAGAGAAAAGATCCATGCAATAACACAACATTTCATCTTCACACAACACAGTTAGGGCTTATGGTTTAGGCCCTGAGCCCATGCCAGTATTGGGTGGCCTGCCAAACAGAATTTCAAAGGGCCTGAGATTGTTTTTTGCTCGTACATGCATTCTTATATGAAACAGCACAATAGGGAGGGCCTTTACCTAATTCAGGTTCATATCTTCACAGCATTTGGCCAATTTCTTCTTCAGTGTACCATTCTCTCTCTCTACTGCACCGGCACTTGCTGGGTGATAGGCACAGTGGTGTAATATTCTTTTTCACAAATGTTTGGAGAGAAAATTGAAAACCCCTTTGTGAACCAATACTTAGCCATAGTTCATCATTCCCCCTTTTGATACATGGTCCTGCCCAAGGGGAGTCAAGGGGATCTGCCAATATCCCTTCATTAAATCCAACGTCAAATTAAAGCCGCTAGCGGCCTTGACGGGCCCTCGCATGTGTGGTTCCGCAACCCAGGACATCTCACCACCCAACAAAACAGTTACATGTCATATATTCATCAAATGTTCATCAGACAGGCCCATAATGGCTAAAGAGTATCAGAATCAGAATCATATTACAAGATATCGAGTTCAACATTCAGCAATATCCTACAGATATCAAATTAAACATTCAGTAATATCTTGGCATATTATATGTTATAATATTTCAACATATTACAATATATCAAAAATCATTGTGCATTCTGTCTGCAACAAAATGCACAATGATAGAAGGTCACTATTAGTGTGTGTGTGTGTGTGTGTGTGTGTGTGTGTGTGTGTGTGTGTGTGTTCGATTATTTGGTCCACACCAGGCAGTAAAATTGTTACATTGTAGCATACAGACTGCGTGTGGTCCGCGTTCACACATGCAAACGAACCAATGCATCAGAATCATATTACAAGATATCAAGTTCAACATTCAGCAGTATCTTGGCATATTATATGTTATATTATTATCAAATATCATTGTGCATTTTGTCTGCAACAAAATGCACAATGATAGAAGGTCACTATTATTGTGTGTGTGTGTGTGTGTGTGTGTGTGTGTGTGTGTGTGTGTGTGTGTGTGTTTGATTATTTGGTCCGCACCAGGCAGTAAAATTGTTACATTGTGTGTGTGTGTGTGTTTGATTATTTGGTCTGCACCAGGCAGTAAAATTGTTACATTGTAGCATACAGACTGCATGTGGTCCGCGTTCACACATGCAAACGAACCAATGCATCTGTGGGTGGTAGAAATGGGCAACTGGACTTACTTGAAGATTCTTGAAAACGTTTCACCTCTCATCCAAAAGGCTTCCTCAGTTCTGTCTGACTAATAGGGAGTATCAGATATTTATCTTCTCCTGGATCAGAATCAGAATTCTGATGACCAGCTCATCTAAGGTGTCATTGAGGCATCATGTTGGTGTGGGTCACTGGAGGCTGGGTGTGAACGGCGAGTCATTAGGGTGATCAAAGGATTGCCCGTTAGGGTGATCAATGGCAATCTGACTCTCTCTGTCCTCCTGTGAGTCACCGAAAACAGCTGGGTCCTGGCGTACACCCAGCCGTCTGGGAAGAGTGTCCAAGACCACCTTGTAGATGGTTGACAAATGATTTCTTAGACCCCCACCTCTGTTCAGTGATGGCCGTTCCAGGTTGACAAAAATGGCTTCCTTAACTCCTCGCTCATACCAACAATCCTCTCTGGCTAAAATGCATACGTTACAATCCTGAAATGAGTGTCCTTTGTTGTTAAGATGAATGTAGACAGCCGAGTCCTGGCCTGAGGAGTTGGCTCTCCTGTGTTGGGCCAAGCGCCTGTATAGCGGTTGTTTCGCCTCTCCAATATACAAATCCATGCAATCCTCACTGCACTGAATTGCATACACTACGTTGTCCTGTTTGTGTCTGGGTATTCTGTCCTTAGGGTGGACCAATTTCTGCTTTAGGGTGTTATTGGGTCTGAAATGTACCGGAATGTTGTGTTTGTAGAAGATCCTCCTGAGTTTCTCAGATAGACCAGAAATGTAGGGAATGACAATGTTCTTGCATTTGTTCCTGTTATCATCCTTGTCAGTTATGTTCCTTTTTATGCTCTTTAGGAAAGCCCAGTTGGGATAACCGCAATTCTGAAGTGCTTTCTTGATATGATTCTGCTCCTTCTCTTTTCCCTCTAATGTTGTAGGAATGTTCTGAGCCCTGTGTTGCAAGGTCCTAATGACCCCCAATTTATGTTCCAGTGGGTGGTGAGAGTCGAAAAGTAGGTACTGGTCTGTGTGTGTGGGTTTCCAGTAGACCTCGATACTAAGGCTTCTGTCTTGTCTAATGTGTACATCACAATCCAAGAAAGCTAGATTATTCCCACTGACATCCTCCCGAGCGAAGTTGATGTTGCTATCCACTGCATTGATGTGTTTCGAGAAAGCTTCCACCTCCTGGATTTTGATTTTAACCCAGGTATCATCCACGTATCTAAACCAATGGCTGGGAGCAACTCCTGCAAAAGTGGTCAAAGCTATATGTTCCACTTCCTCCATGTATAAATTGGCCACAATAGGGGACACTGGTGATCCCATGGCGCATCCATGCTTCTGTCTGTAGAAACTTTCATTAAACTGGAAATAAGTGGTAGTCAGGCAGAGGTCAAGCAGGGTGCAAATCTGATCTGTGGTGAGTTTCGTTCTATCCAGTAAGGAGCTATCCTGAAGGAGTCATTTTCTTACAGATTCGACTGCTTCTGTGGTGGGAATGCAGGTGAACAGAGAATTGACATCGTAGGAAACCATGGTTTCATCTGAATCTGAACCAATGCATCAGAATCATATTACAAGATGTCAAGTTCAACGTTCAGCAATATCTTGGCATATTATATGTTATAATATGCCAAGATATTGCTGGTTAGACCACTGCCTTTGTACTGTGGATGCCCATGACTCCATAAATGAGATAAAAATTGATTATGATATGGCTACTGCAGACCATATACCCTTTTTTATGGTGTTGAACACAGGCAGTTTACCTGTGTTGCTGCCTGTGGATAACAACACTGATGTTGGTAAAATAGAGTGGTCTAAATTGTCTAGGAATTGCATTGATATGTACAGTGGTGCTTGAAAGTTTGTGAACCCTTTAGAATTTTCTATATTTCTGCATAAATATGACCTAAAACATCATCGGATTTTCACACAAGTCCTAAAGGTAGATAAAGAGAACCCAGTTAAACAAATGAGACAAAAATATTATACTTGGTCATTTATTCATTGAGGAAAATGATCCAATATTACATATCTGTGAGTGGCAAAAGTATGTGAACCTCTAGGATTAGCAGTTAATTTGAAGGTGAAATTAGAGTCAGGTGTTTTCAATCAATGGGATGACAATCAGGTGTGAGTGGGCACCGTTTTATTTAAAGAACAAGGATCTATCAAAGTCTGATCTTCACAACACATGTTTGTGGAAGTGTATCATGGCACGAACAAAGGAGATTTCTGAGGACCTCAGAAAAAGTGTTGCTGATGCTCATCAGGCTGGAAAACATTACAAAACCATCTCTAAAGAGTTTGGACTCCACCAATCCACAGACAGACAGACTGTGTACAAATGGAGGAAACTCAAGACCATTGTTACCCTCCCCAGGAGTGGGCGACCAACAAAGATCACTCCAAGAGCAAGGCGTGTAATAGTCAGCGAGGTCACAAAGGACCCCAGGGTAACTTCTAAGCAACTGAAGGCCTCTCTCACATTGGCTAATGTTAATGTTCATGAGTCCACCATCAGGAGAAGACTGAACAACAATGGTGTGCATGGCAGGGCTGCAAGGAGAAAGCCACTGCTCTCCAAAAAGAACATTGCTGCTTGTCTACAGTCTGCTAAAGATCATGTGGACAAGCCAGAAGGCTATTTGACAAATGTTTTGTGGACGGATGAGACCAAAATAGAACTTTTTGGTTTAAATGAGAAGCGTTATGTTTGGAGAAAGGAAAACACTGCATTCCAGCATAAGAACCTTATCCCATCTGTGAAACATGGTGGTGGTAGTATCACGGTTTGGGCCTGTTTTGCTGCATCTGGGCCAGGATGGCTTGCCATCATTGATGGAACAGTGAATTCTGAAATATACCAGCGAATTCTAAAGGAAAATGTCAGGACATCTGTCCATGAACTGAATCTCAAGAGAAGGTGGGCCATGCAGCAAGACAATGGCCCTAAGCACACAAGTCGTTCTACCAAAGAATGGTTAAAGAAGAATAAAGTTAATGTTTTGGAATGGCCAAGTCAAAGTCCTGACTTTAATCCAATCAAAATGTTGTGGAAGGACCTGAAGTGAGTAGTTCATGTGAGGAAACCCACCAACATCCCAGAGTTGAAGCTGTTCTTTATGGAGGAATGGGCTAAAATTCCTCCAAGCCGGTGTGCAGGATTGATCAACAGTTACCGCAAACATTTAGTTGCAGTTATCGCTGCACAAGGGGGTCACACCAGATACTGAAAGCAAAGGTTCACATACTTTTGCCACTCACAGATATGTAATATTGGATCATTTTCTTCAATAAATAAATGAGCAAGTATAATATTTCTGTCTCATTTGTTTAACTGGGTTCTCTTTCTCTACTTTTAGGACTTGTGTGAAAATCCGATGATGTTTTAGGTCATATTTATGCAGAAATATAGAAAATTGTAAAGGGTTCACAAACTTTCAAGCACCACTGTATGTCAATCAGTCTGATGCTTTGCTGGGTAATATTAAAATCCCAAAATATGTTTTATTATGTTGGAATATGAACTGTAATAATGTACAACATTGTGAGGAATTGTGTTTAATGTATGAAGCTATTGTGGGGTCTCTTGGTATGTCAAGCAAGCCTCTGTATAGACACAGAACAAAAGTGTCAAATGTTAAACCAGGGTAGAGGGACCATGTTGAAGCACTGCATGCAGAGGCCCGGAATGCTTTTAAAAAGTGGGTTGAGGCAGGGAAAAGTAGGCATGGCTCTTTGTTTAAAGATAAAAAATGTACTAATGCCCGGTTTAAATGTACACTTCGCTATATTAAGAGGAATGAAAATACTATGAGGGCTGATTCACTGGCAAGGAAGCTGCAAAAGAATAATGTTAATGACTTCTGGAAAGAAATTAAAACTGTTAATAATTGCAAAACCTCTCTCCCTTCCAATATAGACGGTGTGAGTGGCTTTGAAGAGATTTCACAGTTATGACGTAAACGATATTCTGAGCTGCTAAACTGTGTAAAAAGTGACTTGTTTATAGTGGATAATGTAGAGTTTAGTAATGATGTTATTGTCACTCCTGCTGAAGTCCATGAAGCAATGATCAACTTAAAAGACAATAAGGCTTGTGGTCTGGATAATATTACAGCTGAACATATTAAATTTGCCAGTAAGAAATTATGTCCTTTGGTGGCTATGTGCTACATGGGTCTTTTAGTTCATGGAGTCTTACCTGATTCCATGCTTTCTGTTGTGTTAGTACCAGTAATTAAAGATAAAGTGGGGAAGCTAAACAGCTCAGATAATTATAGGCCAATAGCCCTGGCCAGTGTCATGTCTAAAGTGCTGGAGACAGTGCTATTGTGTAGACTTGAAAGGTATGTCTTGACTATGGACAACCAATTTGGTTTTAAGCAAAAGCTTGGTACTGACTTGTGTATCTATGCTTGAAAGGAAATTTTAGATAGATATAATAGACAAAATACTACAATGTTCATGTGTTTCATAGATGCTTCTAAGGTGTTTGATCACGTGAACCATGAGAAATTATTTTTAAAATTGTCCAAGAGTGGGGTCCCTGGTTTTTTAATTAGAATACTGGTCTATTGGTACTCACATCAGACAATGAGGGTGAAATGGGGGAATGTGACCTCTGCTCCCTTCCTTGTCACCAATGGTGTTCGACAGGGTGGAATTCTATCTCCTTTTCTTTTTAATGTGTATATGAATGACTTGTCAATGTCTCTAAATATGTGTGGAACTGGTTGTAGGGTTGGTGACTTAATAATCAATCACATCATGTATGCAGATGACTTGGTCATTCTTAGTCCCTGTACTGCTGGGTTGCAACAGTTACTAAGAATATGTTTACAGTTTGGTGAAGAGTTTGACATAAAATATAACGCTAGTAAGAGTAAGATCATGATTATAAGGAGCAGAGAAGATAAACGATCACCCTTCCCTGTCTTCTATTTGGCTGGCACTGCACTCAGTGAGTGCAGTGAGATTAAATATCTGGGCCACATTATTGCTAATGACCCGGCAGATGATAGAGATATCTATAGGCAACGTCAGAAATTGTATGCGCAAGCGAACATGCTGTGCCGTAAATTTAGTATGTGCTCTGTGTCAGTCAAGATCTCACTCTTTAAAGCATACTGTACACCATTGTATACTGCACACCTGTGGTGCCACTACAAACAAGGCAGCATTAGGAAACTCATGGTGGCTTACAATGACAGCATGAGGCTGCTGCTGAGAATTCCAAGAAGGTCTAGTGCAAGTCAAATGTTTGTTAAAGGTCTAGTGCAAGTCAAATGTTTGTTAGTGTTGGGGTACCTACTTGTGCAGCTGTGTTGCACAATCTGATGTATAGATTTATGTGCAGGGCATCTGAGTCACGAAACAACTTAATTACTGTTTTGGCTAGCCCTGGACGTAGCTCTGTGAGACTCTAGCTTGTGGAATCACTGGCGAACATGCCTGTATGTGGGACAATGACTAATGAGAGCTATGCAACATGTTTTTTTTTCTTTCTTTTTTTCTTTTTGTCTGTCTGTTTTATTTTTTACTGTGTTATGTTTTTATTGTGATATGGATCCCCCTGGGTCTGGAATAAAGAATTGAATTGAATTATAATATTTCAACATATTACAACATATCAAAAATCCCTTAGCAATTCAACTTCAGCAATATCTTGGCATCATGTTTGCCAAGTTTGACATGAATTTGATGAACCATCTAGGAGGAGTAAGTTAAAAATGACCATGTGTAATTTCACACCAAATGGTCTTATGACATCATCATTCCAAAGTTCTACCCATTCATTTCAATGGGAAATGGAAAAAGGGGCGCTATGAAGTCCCTGGGCCATACCTGGGGCCAAAAGCCTGTGGCTGAGTAGCGATGACAATGACTGACTGATGTGTGTATCGAATTTCAGGAGTTTTCGTGCATGGGAAATGCCTCAAATAAGGCCAAACACGGCAGAATAATAATAATAATAATAATAATAATAATAATAATAATAATAATAATAAAAGCCACTAGCGGCCTTGACAGGCCCTCGCAAGTGTGGTTCCGCAACCCAGGACATTCTGCCACCCAACAAAACTGTCACATGTCATATATTCATCAAATGTTCAAAGGTGATGTGCATGTTGCAAATGCCATGGCTGCTTGACAGAGGAGAGATAGACAGACAAAGACTGTGTGTGTGTGTGTGTGTGTGTGTGTGTGTGTGTGTGTGTGTGTGTGAAAATGTACATTTATATATGTACAAAACTATACATGTATCTCCTCCTTATCTCTATCTCATACTGTAATCTTAAGTCATCTTAGCTTTCCTGTGTCTGCAGTGTGTGTGTCTGTGTGTGTGTACATGCAGAGTTTTCATATGTCTGCAACAAAATGCACAAGATGGCAGGTCACTAATATATAGATTTAGGCACTGCCTAAAAGCGGAGCTCCCATCTGTTTCTGGGTTGTAGAATTTTCTTATATCATAGCACTGGCTAGCACTGGCCACTAGGCAGTGTGTATGACTGGTAATTACTAACACTGGCCACTAGGCGGTGTGTATGACTGGTAATTACAAACACTGGCCACAAGGCGGTGTGTGTGAGACTGGTAATTACTAACACTGACCACTAGGTGGTGTGTATGACTGGTAATTACTAACACTGGCCACTAAGTGGTGTGTCTCATCTCATCTCATTATCTCTAGCCGCTTTATCCTGTTCTACAGGGTCGCAGGCAAGCTGGAGCCTATCCCAGCTGACTATGGGCGAAAGGCGGGGTAGACCCTGGACAAGTCGCCAGGTCATCACAGGGCTGACACACAGACACAGACAACCATTCACACCTATGGTCAATTTAGAGTCACCACTTAACCTAACCTGCATGTCTTTGGACTGTGGGGGAAACTGGAGCACCCGGAGGAAACTCACGCGGACAAGGAGAGAACATGCAAACTCTGCACAGAAAGGCCCTTGCCGGCCACGGGGCTTGATCCCAGACCTTCTTGCTGTGAGGCGACAGCGCTAACCACTACACCACCATGCGGCCAGGCAGTGTGTCATCTCTCATCTCATCACATTATCTCTAGCCGCTTTATCCTACTATAGTGTCGCAGGCAAGCTGGAGCCTATCCAAGCTGACTATGGGCGAAAGGCGGGGTAGACCCTGGACAAGTCGCCAGGTCATCACAGGGCTGACATATAGACACAGACAACCATTCACACTCACATTCACACCTATGGTCAATTTAGAGTCACCACTTAACCTAACCTGCATGTCTTTGGACTGTGGGGGAAACTGGAGCACCCAGAGGAAACCCACGCAGACACGGGGAGAACATGCAAACTCCTCACAGAAAGGCCCTTGCCGGCCATGGGGCTTGAACCCGGACCTTCTTGCTGTGAGGCGACAGCGCTAACCACTACACCACCGTGCAGCCAGGCGGTGTGTATGACTGGTAATTATTAACACTGACTACTCGGCTGTGTGTATGACTGGTAATTACTAACACTGGCCACTAGGCGGTGTGTGTGAGACTGGTAATTACTAACACTGGCCACTAGGCAGTGTGTATGACTGGTAATTACTAACACTGACCACTAGGTGGTGTGTCTCATCTCATCTCATCTCATCTTATCTCATCTCATCTCATTATCTATAGCTGCTTTATCCTGTTCTACAGGGTCGCAGGCAAGCTGGAGCCTATCCCAGCTGACTATGGGCGAAAGGCGGGGTACACCCTGGACAAGTCGCCAGGTCATCACAGGGCTGACACACAGAATCAGACAACCATTCACATTCACACCTATGGTCAATTTGGAGTCACCAGTTAACCTAACCTGCATGTCTTTGGACTGTGGGGGAAACTGGAGCACCCGGAGGAAACCCATGCGGACACGGGGAGAACATGCAAACTCCGCACAGAAAGGCCCTCGCCGGCCATGGGGCTTGAACCCAGACCTTCTTGCTGTGAGGTGACAGCGCTAACCACTACAACACCATGCCGCCCTAGGCGGTGTGTATGACTGGTAATTACTAACACTGGCCACGAGGCAGTGTGTATGACTGGTAATTACCAACACTGACCACTAGGTGGTGTGTATGACTGGTGGTACACGTACACGGACAAACCACAAAAAATCAACTTGATGGGTTTACCATTTTTTCTTAGGTATGATGCTCCGCTATTATTGTGTGCGCGCATGCGTGCATGTGTGTGTGTGTGTGTCTGTTTGTCAGAGGGAGAGAGAGAGACAGAGAGAGAAAGTGTGTGTGTGAGAGAGTGTGCTCATAGATGTTGCGTGTGCATGTGAGTGCATACTTGTGAGTGTGTGTATGCATAAATATGCATATGACTGTGAGTGTGTGTATGAGTGTGTACAGAATTGTATATGTTATATCATCAGACTCACAATATCCAATATTTTGTAAAGTTTCAGATCAATCCATCAATGAATTGAACATTTTTCCCCATTACCTGCTTTGCCAGATGGTGGCACTGTGCTAGGCATCTGAATTACACATGTGAATATCATCACAATCACAATACACAATATTTTGTAAAGTGTCAGATCAATCAGTTAAGGCATTGCCAATTTCTGGCACATTTCCTGCTTGGCCAGGTGGTGGCGCTATAACAGGCAGGCCCATTGAGCATCAGGTCATCATAATAATCATAATATCTATTGAAGTAAGAAGTGTCTGACCATACAGTCAATGCACTGTGGCTTTCTGACATGTTTCCTGTTTATGTGGCAAGATATTAAAATCATAAGGCCATTTCAACATATTACAAGATATCAAAAATCCCTTCGCAATTTAATGTCAGCGACATCTTGGCATCACGTATAACAAATTTCACATGAATCTCATGAACCATCTAGGAGGCGCATGTTAAAATTCATCATGTGTCAAAACACACATATTCAAAACCCTATTCTTTCCTTGGCCAGTTGGTGGCGCTATACCAGACAGGCCCATAATGGCTACAGAGTATCAGAATCATATTACAAGATATCAAGTTCAACATTCAGCAATATCTTGGCATATTATATGTTATAATATTTCAACATATTGCAACGTCGCTGTCAGTTCAAAACCTGCTATGCGACAATTTAGGTCAATTCTCAAGGATGATTTTTTTTGCAATTTATGCAAATATAATGCTGCAATTAGCTATTTTGATGGATATTGACCAAGCTAATAATACAACAAGTAAACTTTTACTGGCTTCTCAGCTTGTTATTTCAGAGTTTTATTCAGTTTTTTACGTCTCCTGTAAAAAAGGAAAAATGTCACATAGCAGGTTTTGACCTGACAGCGACGATATCAAAAATCCCTCAGCAATTCAACTTCAGCAATATCTTGGCATCATGTTTGCCAAGTTTGACATGAATCTGATGAACCATCTAGGAGGAGTACGTTAAAAATGACCATGTGTAATTTCACTCCAAATGGCCTTATGACATCATCATTCCAAAGTTCTACCCATTCATTTCAATGGAAAAAGG
Organism: Neoarius graeffei; assembly: GCF_027579695.1. Lineage (NCBI taxonomy): Eukaryota > Metazoa > Chordata > Actinopteri > Siluriformes > Ariidae > Neoarius > Neoarius graeffei. Next base: position 46,085,243 of record NC_083580.1, read on the forward strand.
GGTGCTATGAAGTCCCTGGGCCATGCCCGGGGCCAAAAGTCTGTGGCTGAGTAGTGGTGACAATGACCGATGTGTGTATCAAATTTCATGAGTTTTGGTGCATGGGAAATGCCTCAAATAAGGCCAAATGCGGCATAATAATAATAATAATAATAATAATCCTTCGAAAAACAATAGGGTCTCGCACTGAACGGTGCTCGACCCTATTGTTTTCCTTCGAAAGCAATAGGGTCTTTGCACCGAACAGTGCTCGGGCCCTAATAAAAGCAAGCAACACCTAACTGATTGAGCAACTCATCAATGTGAGGCATTGGGTATGCATCAAATTTAGACACCATGTTGACTTTTTTATAGTCTACACAGAACCGGACCGACCCCTTGGTCTTGGGTACCAGGACCACCGGGCTGCTCCAGTCACTGTCTGACTCCTCGATTATGCCCACATTGAGCATGGCCTTGAGTTCATCACAAACCACCTTTTTTTTGTGTTTGGGTAAATGGTAAGGGCAGCTATGCACCACCACCCTCAAGGGCATTCCAGTGTGATGTTCTATGAGGTGGGTGCAGCCAGGAAGGGGCGAGAACATGTCAGAAAATTCCTCTTGCAGCTTGGCAACCTCTATGAGTTGGGCCGGTGAAAGGTGGTCTCCACAAGCAACTGGAGCGGTTTGAGTTGTTGCTTTGGTTGTTTTTACCTCCAGCCCCAGCTCCGCCTACTCTAGAACTACTGAAGCCAATGCCACAGGGACCCCCTAGTTCCAATGTTTTAATAGGTTGAGGTGGTATATTTCCAGGGCCCCACTCCTACCCGTTCACCTCACCTCATAGTCGACGTCCCCGATTCGCCGTGTGACCTCGAAGGGCCCTTGCCACTTGGCAACTAATTTGGAGCTCGACATGGGCAATAACACGAGTACTTTGTCTCCTGGGGTGAACTCTCTAAGGCGCATGCACCTGTCGTACAGCCGGCTTGACATTCTTGCGCTTGCCGTAAATTCTCCTCGGTTAATTGCGTGAGAGTGTGGAGCTTTGTGGGCAGGACGTATTGAATTTCGTTTGTACTAGGTGAAGGTTCCTCCTCCCAATTTTCCTACAGCACGTCCAAAATGCCGTGCGGCTTTCACCCATATAATAATTCAAACAGTGAAAATCCCGTGGAGGCTTGTGGGACCTCTCATTCTGCAAATAACAGGGGCTCGAGCCATTTATCCCAATTATGTGCATCTTTACTTACAAATTTCAAAATTTCATTTTTAAGTGTTCGATTAAATCAATCCACTAAGCCATCTGTTTATGGGTGATAGAAGTTGGTGTGGATAGATTTAATTCCAAATAACTCATATAGTTTGTGCAGTGTGCGTGACCAACGTAGTGCCTTGGTCCATCAGGATGTCTTTCAGAATCCCGACCCAGGCGAACGTGGAAGAGCGCTTCCACAGTACTGCATGGAGAGATATTACGGAGTGGCACTGCTTCCAGATATAGCATTGCATAGTCCATCAGAACTAAAATAAAGCAATATCCTCGTGCAGACCGATCTATGTAATGGCCCAACAAGCTCCATACCAATTCTCTCAAAGGGGGTCTCAATTAGAGGGATTGGGTGCAAAGGTGCTTTTGGAGTGGGCACCGGATTTACTAATTGGCATTTGTGGCATGCCGCACACCACCAATGGACATCCCCGCCAATCCCTGGCCAATAGAACCGGGCCATTATTCAGGCTAGTGTTTTATCCTGTCCTAAGTGTCCGGCCATGGGATTAAAGTGAGCCACATGGAACACGAGTTCCCTACAGCTCTTAGGGATTAACAACTGTGTTAACTGCTCACAGGTTTGAGTGTCCTGTGTCACTCGATACAGCCAATCCTTAATAATAGCAAAATATGGGAAGGCAGGTGTTGCATTTGGCTGGAGAGTTTGACCATCACTTACTCTCACTTAGTCAAATGCATGATGCAGAGTCTCATTTCACAACTGCTCTAATGGGAAATCCTCAAAGGAATCCCCAAGAGAGGGAAGAGGGGTGAGCTGCTCCTCACTCGTCGCATCGCCCTGACATGGTGCTGATGTAGATGGCTCTGTGACAGCTTCCCCAGTTAATGCCACACCAGGATCCCCCCATGACATATTGCAGGATCCACCCCTGACTGTGTGTTCCATTAAGTTTCTGAACCCCAGCCAGTCAGTCCCCAAAATCAGCCAGTGGGTGAGACAAGGCTTAACCACTGCCTTTATTCTATGCTTTTGTCCCTGGAATAGAAAATAGATAGACACTAGAGGATAATTGTGAAAATCCCCGTGCACACACAAAATCTTCACTGCTTGTGCTTTCCGCAATGCCTCACCTTGCATTAGTCTTTGGTGGATTGAGGTCTGATTACAGTCGGAATCCACCAAAGTGTGATATGTATCCCCTTGAACACTTACAGGTATACAATACACTCTGGCCTGATTGGGGGGTGGTCTCTGGCGTGTCAGGGATTTGGACCACAGCTTCCACATCCATCACGGAGCACTGACTCTGGAGATGCCCCGGCTCCCCACAGCACCAGCATACCAGCCCAAGCTTTCCCTCTGCACTTGCGTTGTGTGTCTCACTCACCTGAGGGGGAGAAGACACAGACACGGAAGAGGGAGATAGGAGGACACCACAGGTGCAACAGGTCAGCTGGGGAGGAGCTGGCCCCTGCCTCAGTGGTGAGGGAATGGGGCAGAAAAGAGAGAGAGAGAAAAAGAGGAAATGAGAAGAGGTGATCTGTTTGCCTGCTGTCAGAACCACCGCCAGATGGTCCTTCGCCAAGCAACGCTGGGCAATGACACTCGACCCACTCCGCCGTTCCCCCTGGATGTCGAGTGATAAACTGTTCCAGTGTCACCATATTGATGATCCTGTTGACATTGCAGTCGTCTGTCCTCAGCCACTACCGGCAGGCATCCCAGAGCTGTTGGCCAAATGCGAATGGCTGGCCAACTTTCTCCAACATCAACGTCTGGAAGCGCTGGCGATGTTGTACCGGGGAGCAGCTGGCACGCTGCAGGATGGCTCTCTTCAGGTCAGCGTATACGAGCCGTCTGTCAGCGGGGAGCTGCTGCTTGGCGAGCTACGCCTCACCAGTCAGGAGCGGAAGTAGGCATGCCTTGCGCTGCTCCACTGACCACCCCCATGCTTCGGCCACTTGCTCGAAGAGAGCAATAAAGACTTCCAGATCATCGTGCGGGCCCATTTTCGTGAGGGTGACATGAGGAGGGTCCACTGCGGTGGTGGTTGAAGCCCCTGCCGATGTGAGCAGGTGCTGGAACGCCTGCCGATCTTCCTGCTGGACCAACATCAAGGCTTCAAAGCATTGCTCTTGCTCCTTCCGGAGGGCAGTCAGCACTTGATGCTGGCTCTACTGGGCAGTATCAAGGGCATGGATGAGATCCTTAAATGGGGAGGACTCCATGTGGTGGTTCCCTTCCATACTCCCAGGTTTCAGCACTACTGTAATAAGTCCCTGATGTGGGTGGAGTACAGAAGCATGGCAGGTGAGAGATGATGTTCCCACACACTTATTTTCATGTTGATTTTCAGCTTTAATGTCCATTTTATACACACACAGACACATGCGCGCGCATGCACACACACACACACACACACACACACACACACAGTTGTTTTCTGGTCTGGGGAGAGCCCATCTGTCTGCTCTCTCCCTCCTTTTCTATCCTCTACTATCACTGCAACACACACACACACACACACACACACACACACACACACACACACACACACACACACACAACATTAATCGACAACAGGTGCATTGACTTTGCCACTCACCTTCCCTGGCTCCGCTCTCCATTCACAAACAGCCCCTGCTGCCACAACATACTTATATGTTAACTTACCTTGCAGAATAGAACAGTGTGACACAAAAACACTCTTCATCTTATATAGAAATGAGACACAGTGTCTCTGAAGCTTACCTTTCTAAAGATCACTACTTTCTAAAAATGATATTTCCTCTACAGCTCATAAACAACATTTTTTGCATTTGCTAATTTAATGCAAAAATAAAACCTAAAAAATTAGGTATTGTTGCTGAGATGTTTTAAAATGGTTGAATGGATGTTTTTGTTTTTTTTAGATTGAGTGTTGAAATGTGATAATCAATCCTTGACTTGCAAGTGACGTCAAAGCAAAATAGAAACCTGGATGTCGGCCATGTTGGTGGAGATACAAATGTGGGGTCAAGTGATATTCCATACAAAACATAGTCACACGTGTGCAAATCTTTGTTTTTCCACTGCTTTAAACATTCTTTTAGCTATGCCATATCTTTGTGCTGTATATGGTTGTGGTCACGACAGTACTCATGACCATGGCACGTTCTGGTTTTGTCGAATTCCGTCTGTGATTCGGAAAGAGGAAACTCTGAGGCTTAGTACCGAGAGGAGATGAAGGGATCAGGACACTTTGTCTAATGACCATTTTGTCCAATAGTTAGGACATTCCATCCAAAGCCTTTTTCATATGCAATATCAATTATTTTATATTCCAGGTATTCCTATTTTTGTGAATGAAAGCCCCGTGAGAGCACTGCTCTGCACCTAAAGATTTAACATGATGCAGCTGGCTTTAAAAATTAATAACTCTGCCAACAGAGCTTGCAGCAAAGCCAAATTTGACAGGCACCTCCCTCTAGGCCTCCCCCTTGGAAAGAGCATGGTCTCGGGTCAGTAGGACCACACCTCAGCCCGGGATTCACGAATGAAGCCCCCGCGACCACGCTGCTCAGCACCTATAGATTTAACATGATCCATACTATGGCACTCATTTCCTTTACAAATGTGTTTTGCTTTGGTCAAATTCCATTGAGAATTCCTCCTTTTTTGAATAAACAAATACCTGAAATATAAAATAACTGATAGTGCGTATGAAAAAGGCTTTGGATGAAATGGTCATGGGATGAAATTACCTGTATTTGTACTCGATGGTTGGTACAAATTTCGTAAAGTAGATTAAATTCAATTAAACTCTGGTCTCACCTTTCTTGCTTTTGAAACCGCAGCAGAAGTTTTTTAGTGTGGCTTGAATGCTAGCCTATGACACGCTAGGTTAGGGACAATCTGGCCTATGGTTCACCTCTATTCATGTGTGTGAAACATTAGATTGTTAATTTAGTCACACTATATGACAACATTTGAATTTCTAATAGACGCATGCGCCTGTAATGGAACGCAAGGCCCAAAATTCATTACACCACCTGACAGCTGCAGTATGGTCATCAGATTTGTCATCCAGAATATTAAAATGAAATACAATCAGTAATTATGGAGGAGAAAAGCTATTAGCAAAAATCTAATTATACATGGCAGTGGGTACTCTTGAAGCAGGTTTTCCAGCGTTGAGATGCAGCTCAAAACCTCACGGCTAATGGCTAACGTCTGCCACACATTCAGTCTGTAACTTGTAAAGGTCAAGCTGCCACACTGCATAACGCTTCTAGTCTGTGCATCAATTAGGAATCAATTATGATCCTCAGCCAAAATGCTTGCAGGCCTCTTACAGCTATGCTCACAACAGGTGTATGTGTGTGACAGAGAGAAAGCTCTGATATTGCTGTGTGACTAGCGGGCCAGTCCATGAGTCTGTGGCACACAAGGTAAAATCTCGTGTATGTGTCCCTGACATAAAAATACTCTTAGTACTGTACATGCATTAAAATTATTTATCATTGTTATTTTGTAAGAAAGCTAACATATTAACAATAATGTTATGCTAGCTGAAAGGCTAGCGACCAGGGCCATAGCCAGCATTTTAAAATCACCGAGGTCCATGATGCGCAAAGCGCACGCGGAAAAATTTGACATATTTAAATGAGAGGGGTGACTTACACATCACACAAGAGCTCTATTCCTGAAATTACTTTTAATGGTGTTTGAACTGAATATCATCAGTTTTGAAAAAAAATCATGTGGCAAGAGTAAGAATAATTTAAGCTTGTTTAATGGTTTGATCTGGCCCAAGCAATGAGGACAAAACTGCACTGCTTCAAAAATGTAAATTTAACAGCTTCATGAAAGTGCACTGATGGTTCCCATGAAAAAAACGTGTCTCCTGCACTGCATTCCTCCCCTGAGTCGTGCACTCATTCGCTTTTGTGTTCTTGGTCTCAGAGCCACACGCACGAAACAGACACAAGACAGAATCAACATTTAACATAACAATGCACTTTTTACGGAGACGTTTTAATGTTATTCTTTATTTTTTTATCCAGTTGAATATTTAGCATACAAGTGTTTTTTTCAGCTCTTAAAAATGACCGAGGTCCAGACCTCGGTGGCCTCATAGCTGGCTATGGCCATGCTAGCAACTGGAAAACCAAGCATTAAAAACAGCTAGCTTACAATAACTAATGTTAGTGAGAAACAGCACCACCTAAAGATTAGTGTAGTATTGGACCAGGTGGTTGGAGCACAGAAGCACGGCAGGCCAGAACTGAGTTCTCAATTAACTATTTATTGTTAGCTTTTCAGCCTTTTATAACTTCCCATCCCCCCACACGTGTTCTGGTTGGGGAGAGCTCCCTTTCTCTGCTCTCCTCTCCTTTTAAAGGGCGCAGTCACTGGGGAAGACACACAAACACAGGTTAATCCCCATCAGGTGCAATGATTCCACCACTTACCTTCCCTGACTCCGCCCTCCATTCACAGACTGCTGCTTGGCCATGCCCCCACTGCCAAAATTAGCAAAAGATGTTAGTAAATACAAAAGGTACTAAGATAGTGAAATTTCAAATAGAAGATTACATTTGAGTACAAATTAATATTCTTTAATTGGAAACAGATCGCAAAATGTTAGCAATCTAGTAAGCAATAAGGACAGTATACGGTATTTGCTAGTTTGAGCACTGATGCATAAAATTCACTGTAGCTAATGTAAAAGTGCACAAAATTAACTTGAATGTCCCTTTTTAGCATTAGCTTTATCACTCAGTCTACATTAAAGCACTTAATGCTAATTTAATGTAATAATTAAGGAATAAAACATTGTGTTGTGCTGTTATAGCCAAAGCTATATTTAATGTTTTAGCATGTCATTACAATAAATTAGTTCCTTTTATCATTAAATGTTATAAACAGCCATTTATAGCATCTATAAAGTCATTCCCTCACCAGTCTCTCTTTTGATGTTAATAAGACCAAAACAAACAAACAAACAAACAAACAAAAAAAAAAAACACAGCTTCCCATGTTACCCAGAAAACTGTTAGGGTGGGTGGAGGTATGATGAATTTAGGATCCACAAGCAGAACACAGACAGTAATCCAATAAATAATATGATTTAATTCAGAGAAGAAAGGGCATGGCAAAAAGGTAAACAAACAGGACAAAAAAACATGGCAAAAATAGTCTGCACAAAATAAGACAAACAATTTGACAAAAACATGAGACAGGCAAAGACAAAAACACTGGTGCAAAAAAACATGAACAAGAAAAGACCCTTAGTGCAAGAAATCATGAATCTGAAATAACCCTTAGTGCAAAAAAACACCATGAACCAGAAGAAAGCTAGTGCAAAAACCATGAACAAGAAAAAGTCACTAGAGAGAACAACCATGAACAGTAAGAGAGGCACAGAAACGGCTAAAGAAGCAAATGAGACATTCTGGCAAAGTCTGAGTCTGAAAATGGCTTATTTATACACAGCAGTGAAAACCAGGAAGTGAATACAGATGAGAGGGAATTCCTGTCCAGGATCTGGATGGGCGCTGGCGTGAGAGATCCGTAATCTCCGGAGTGGATGTCCAGGGTGGAGCATGACAGTAACCCCCTTCAACAATCGCCTCCAGGCGCTTTAGGAAAAGCATCAGGGTGTTGCCGGTGGAAGTCAGAGATGAGGGTTGGGTCCAAGATGAACCTGGTGGGGACCCAACTTCTCTCCTCGGGACCATAACCTTCCCAGTCCACCAGGTACTGGAGTCCTGTCCCTTGCCGCTGCAACTTCAGCAGCTTCTTGACCGTGTAGGCTTCGCTGCCATCGATGAGCCTGGGAGGAGGAGGGGGTTTGGAGGGTGGTTGCAAAGAACTAGAGACCAGAGGTTTAAGCTGTGACATGTGGGGTGGGTGCATCACATGGTGAGTGGTAGTGCCAGTCTGACGGAACATGGGCTGATTACCTTTTTGATGAGGAAGGGTCCTAGGTACCTGGGAGCCAGCTTGTGGGAGACAGTTCTGAGTGGCAGATGGCGTGTGGAGAGCATGACTCATTGCCCCACCCGTTAAGTGGGTGCCTTAGAGCGGCATTTGTCAGCCTATCTCTTAGATGCTAGGACGGAGCAAATAAGTTTTCTCTGGGCCAATGCCCATGTCCTCCTGCAGTGGCGTATGAAGATCTGGGCAGAGGGTACAGTGACCCCCTCCTCTTGGTTGGGGAAGAGTGGTGGTTGGTAACCTAGGGAGCACTGGAAGGGTGAGAGACCTATGGCAGATGAAGGAAGAGTTATGAGCGTACTCAATCCAGGGTAGGTACTTACTCCAAGAACTGGCATCCCTGGACGCCACACACCCGAGTGCAACCTCCAAAGCCTGGTTTGCCCGTTCTGCCTGGCCATTGGTCTGTGGGTGGAAGCCTGAGGAGAGACTACAGGTGGCCCCGATGAGTTTGCAGAAAGCCCTCCAGAATTGTGCAGTGCACTGAAGACCCCGGTCAGAAACGATGTCAGTGGGCAGTCCATGTAGACAGGAAATGTGCTGGATGAGTAGTTCACCAGTTTCTTTGGCTGAGAGGAGCTTAAGAAACAGCTAAAAAAGCAAATGAGACATTCTGGCAAAGTTTTAATCTGAAAATGGCTTATTTATACACAGCAGTGAAAACCAAGACATGAATACAGGTGAGAGGGAATTCCTGCCCTGGATCCGGATGGGCGCTGGCATGAGAGATCCGTAATCTCCGGAGTGGATGTCCGGGGCGGAGCATGACAGAAAACTGTATAAACGATTCTGTCCTGAACAGTTTCTCATGTCAGAAAACTTTAAGTTACAGCTTTACTTCTGATTCTTACAAAAAAATAAAAAAATAAATAAAAATCTCTGATGCTGGAGACTCCATAAATACCTAAAATGTTTACACTTACAGAAAAGTTACAAAAACCATACCAGCAGTTATACAGTTATATTGATATACATTTTTAAAAATGTGTTTCTGTGGCATGTGTATCCTACAAGACCCAGTAAATGAGCTGGTACTAGAAAAACAAGAACCTATTAGAACTATAAACCATCGAGACCATCAAGAATTCAACAATGTTGTGGTGTAAGTGGTATAAACATATTTGTTTAAGCTTGCATCCATAACTACTGTTTACAATAATGAGAAATTGAAATGAAGTCGACTGAAATGAAGAATAATGTTATGAAGACATCAGAAGACATCTGGCTAGTTAACTGGCTCCAATTAAAATTAAAGCCACATTAATCCACATTCAGCATGGCTTTCAAAACTGCATACCTTTTGAGCAATAAAACTGATTAAAAAAAAACAAAACAAAAAACAGTCCTTCACAACATTTGTACTCTAAGTGGTCGCCTATCCACCATTACAGATAGGTGACAACATGGACAGTTTTGTGCATGACTGATGACCTCATTTTGTTGAGTTTGTTCAGCAGTTTATCTAAGGCATCTAGCTGAAAATTGGCTGAATAGAAGCAAACTGGGAATACAATATTACTGCCCCAACCCCAGACCTTTTAAACCTCCCCATGAGGGATCAATTACCCCATCACTTGCTGACAGAAAGGTAAATGAAGTCAGCTTGTGCCTCAGTACTGGAAGCTGCATAAGGCCTTTGGGACATATGTTTTAGCAGAAACAATTGCAGTCTTAGAAAACACACACCAATTTAGGAGATTGAGAAGTTCCACCTCTCCTGAACAAAGTAAGGTTAGTTATTTGTTGTGTGCTCTTTTCACACAGTAAAAAGAAGTAGAGAAAGAGAGTTTATACTTCTTGGTGGAGAAGCTGAGTAAATGGCTACAAGCTTATTGTGTAGTGGGCTGCATCAATAGCTGGTCCAACCAGCACACACGTCAGCAGCATAGCTGAGGGTCAATGGGAAATTGATTTTCTGTGCTGTATCTATAGAGATGCTCTCTCCTCAAAGCATGTCTACCTGCTTCATCACATAGGATCTTGAAAGACAGTGGGGAGGTGTGAGATTGCATGTTGTGTGTGTGTGTGTGTGTGTGTGTGTGTGTGTGTGTGTGTGTGTGTGTGTGTGTGTGTGTGTGTGCTCTCCAGCAAAAATGGCAAGAATCCAGGAGAGAGGTGCAGTCAAGATTGCGTGCCCTGCAGAATGAGTGGTGGATATCAAAGGCAAATGAAATCCAATCTCATGCCGACAGAAATGATATGCACAACTTTTATGATGCAGTGAAAATGATCTATGGCCCAAGAAACTGCTCCATCTCCCCCCTGAAGTCTGGTGATGGTACCACCCTCATAAAGGACCAGAAACTGATCTCAAAAAGGTGGGCAGAGCACTTTCAAGCTCTGCTGAACCAGCCCTCCCCAGCAGATCCCTCAGTCCTGGATGAACTACCTGTCCGCCCCACCATCCAAGACCTTGACCATCTACCAACCCTTGAAGAGGTTCATCGTGCAGTAAGGTCGCCAAAGAACAACAACAAGACCCCTGGCCCTGACAACATCCCTGCGGAGATCTTCAGAGAGGGAGGCTACCTCTGCACCCATGCACTTTTCCTCTTTATCTCACATGTATGGAAGACCAAAACCGTCCCCCAGCAGTGGAAGGATGGAAAATATACAAAGGCAAAGGAGACAAGTCCCTCTGTGGCAACAGCCATGGCATATCATTCCTGGCTGCTGCTGGAAAAGTCCTGGCCAAAGTTATGCTACAGAGGCTGGTGAAAAACATCTCAGAGGAGCTGCTGCCTGAGTCTCAATGTGGGTTCAGGAGAAACAGGAATACTGTGGGCATGGTATTCACAGCACGGCAACTCCAGAAGAAGTGTAGGGAGCAACATCGAGACCTCTTCATAGCCTTCATTGACCTGTCAAAGGCCTTCAACACAGTCAACAGGGAGATCCTATGGAAAATCCTTCTGAAGTTTGGCTGCCCACAAAGGTTTGTTAACATCCTCCAGCAGTTTCATGAAGGCATGATGGTACATGTGACCATCGGAGGCCAGGAATCTGAGCCATTCAGGGTGTGCACTGGTGTACGTCAGGGGTGCATCCTTGCTCCAGTTCTTTTTAACATTTTCCTCCTGTGTGTGACACTACTGCTCCACAAGGACATTGAGAGAGACAGCAGAATTACCTTGGACTTTAGACTTGACGGGAATCTGTTTAACATCTGAAGGCTCCAAGCGGCCACAAAAACATCTGAGCACATCATTGAGCTACAGTATGCTGATGACTGTGCAGTCGTGGCCCATACAACAGAAGCACTTCAAATCACCCTTGCAGCTGCTGCAAAGGCATATGGCAGGATGGGGCTTTCCATAAACATGGCCAAGACTGAAGTAATATGCCAGTGGGCCTCTACTCCTCCACTCCACTCACCAACTTTCAATGTCTCCGACAAACCACTTATAATAGTGGAATCCTTCAAATACCTAAGCAGTTTCCTCTCTGACGGCTCCAGCATCGACAGAGAGATACAAAACCAGATTAAACATGCATCATCTTCCTTTGGCAGACTCAGAAAAGGGGTCTTCCAAAATAAAGACCTCAAACTCCACACCAAAATATCAGTCTATTTGGCAGTTGTCATCACAACTCTCCTCTACACCTGTGAGGCGTGGACCTTGTCACCACCTCAAGATGCTTGAGGCTTTCCATATCCGATGCCTCCAGTGCATCCTGGGAATAACCTGGAGTGCCCCATACTGAAATCCTCTGCAAGACCAACTGCGTCAGTAGAGGCCATCATCACCCAGCACCAACTTCGCTGGCTTGGTCACATCATCAGGATGCCAAAGGAACGCCTACCTTGCAAGGTGCTGTATGGCCAGCTACGTACATGTTGGCTGCCGCCTGGCAGGGGGCCAGAAAAAAAACGTTACAAAGACCAACTGAAGACGAGTATGAAAAAGTGTGGTTTGAACCCAAGCCAGCTGGAGGACATTGCCACCCAACACTCCATCTGGTGGCAGCTCTGTCAGCAAGGGGTGCAGAAGCTCAAGGAGGACAGAGGTGACCGACAGACCAGGAGACGCTTGAAGAGACATGAAGCCAGTTCCACACCCATACATCCAGTCAGTACTCTTAACTGTTCTGTCTGTGGCAGGCAGTGTGGCTCACAGATTGGATTTTATAGTCACATGAGAACTCACAAGTAGCAGAGGCAGGATTGTCATCATCGGATAAGTAAGTAAGTGAGTGAGTGAGTGAGAGAGAGATTAAAGATTAAAATTGCAAAATCCTAATAGAAATTTCCATTTATATTCTCTTCAGCTGTGAATATGCAGACAGAATTGTAGGGTTTTTGCAAATACATCACCTAACTGGATAGCAACTGATAGTTAAATATTGTTAAATACATATTTCAACCAGTGGCACGGTGGTGTAGTGGTTAGCGCTGTTGCCTCACAGCAAGAAGGTCCGGGTTCGAGCCCCGTGGCCGGTGAAGGCCTTTCTGTGCGGGGTTTGCATGTTCTCTCCGTGCCCGTGTGGCTGTCCTCCGGGTGCTCCGGTTTCCCCCACAGTCCAAAGACATGCAGGTTAAGTTAACTGGTGACTCTAAGGCTACACGGCAACAAGATTTTATTTTAAAAAATATCGCGTCCACATGGGCAACGGATCAGTAAAATATCAGGTACATATGGCAACGCAATGCTTGCTGAAAACGATGCAATACACATGCCACACCTCTACGTGTGTTGTAAGACGGTCCCATCGGAGACACCAGAACAATAGAAGAAGTAGGATGCATGCACATAAACCCCTTCTTCTATCCAGCATGAAGTACTCACAGGAACAAACACACAACAACAAGAAGAAGATGGCTGCGACTACGCGAGGAAATCGTGCCTTCTTGTGTACAAATTAGTTTTATTAGTGTGCATAGTTTTATATACAGTGGTGCTTGAAAGTTTGTGAACCCTTTGGAATTTTCTATCTCATCTCATTATCTCTAGCCACTTTATCCTTCTACAGGGTCGCAGGCAAGCTGGAGCCTATCCCAGCTGACTACGGGCGAAAGGCAGGGTACACCCTGGACAAGTCGCCAGGTCATCACAGGGCTGACACATAGACACAAACAACCATTCACATTCACACCTACGGTCAATTTAGAGTCACCAATTAACCTAACCTGCATGTCTTTGGACTGTGGGGGAAACCGGAGCACCCGGAGGAAACCCACGCAGACACGGGGAGAACATGCAAACTCCACACAGAGAGGCCCTCGCCGGCCCCGGGGCTCGAACCCAGGACCTTCTTGCTGTGAGGCGACAGCGCTAACCACTACACCACTGTGCTGCCCAGAATTTTCTATATTTCTGCATAAATATGACCTAAAACATCATCAGATTTTCACACAAGTCCTAAAAGTAGATAAAGAGAACCCAGGTAAACAAATGAGACAAAAAATATTATACTTGGTCATTTATTTATTGAGGAAAATGATCCAATATTACATATCTGTGAGTGGCAAAACTATGTGAACCTTTGCTTTCAGTATCTGGTGTGACCCCCTTGTGCAGCAATAACTGCAACTAAACGTTTGCAGTAACTGTTGATCAGTCCTGCACACCGGCTTGGAGGAATTGTAGCCCATTCATCTGTACAGAACAGCTTCAACTCTGGGATGTTGGTGGGTTTCCTCACATGAACTGCTCACTTCAGGTCCTTCCACAACATTTCTATTGGATTAAGGTCAGGACTTTGACTTGGCCATTCCAAAATATTAGCTTTATTCTTCTTTAACCATTCTTTGGTAGAACGACTTGTGTGCTTAGGGTCATTGTCTTGCTGCATGACCCACCTTCTCTTGAGATTCAGTTCATGGACAGATGTCCTGACAGTTTCCTTTAGAATTTGCTGGTATAATTCAGAATTCATTGTTCCATCAATAATGGCAAGCCGTCCTGGCTCAGATGCAGCAAAACAGGCCCAAACCATGATACTACCACCACCATGTTTCACAGATGGGATAAGGTTCTTATGCTGGAATGCAGTGTTTTCCTTTCTCCAAACATAACGCTTCTCATTTAAAGGTCTCATCCGTCCACAAAACATTTTTCCAATAGCCTTCTGGCTTGTCCACATGATCTTTAGCAAACTGCAGATGAGCAGCAATGTTCTTTTTGGAGAGCAGTGGCTTTCTCCTTGCAACCCTGCCATGCACACCATTGTTGTTCAGTGTTCTCCTGATGGTGGACTCATGAACATTAGCCAATGTGAGAGAGGGGTTCAGTTGCTTAGAAGTTACCCTGGGGTCCTTTGTGACCTCGCCGACTATTACACGCCTTGCTCTTGGAGTGATCTTTGTTGGTCGATCACTCCTGGGGAGAGTAACAATGGTCTTGAATTTCCTCCAATTGTACACAGTCTGTCTGACTGTGGATTGGTGGAGTCCAAACTCTTTAGAGATGGTTTTGTAACCTTTTCCAGCCTGATGAGCATCAACAGCGCTTTTTCTGAGGTCCTCAAAAATCTCCTTTGTTCATGCCATGAATCACTTCCACAAACATGTGTTGTGAAGATCAGACTTTGATAGATCCCTGTTCTTTAAATAAATCAGGGTGCCCACTCACACCCGATTGTCATCCCATTGATTGAAAACACCTGACTCTAATTTCACCTTCAAATTAACTGCTAATCCTAGAGGTTCACATACTTTTGCCACTCACAGATATGTAATATTGGATCATTTTCCTCAATAAATAAATGACCAAGTATAATATTTTTGTCTCATTTGTTTAACTGGGTTCTCTTTATCTGCTTTTAGACTTGTGTGAAAATCTGATGATGTTTTAGTTCATATTTATGCAGAAATATAGAAAATTCTAAAGGGTTCACAAACTTTCAAGCACCACTGTAACTTAATTTTCTTATTGTGTGTGAACATTTTGAAAAGCATTTTTATATAATTTATATAACTTTTTATATTGTGTGTGAACATTTTAAAAAGCAGTCTTATCCAATAAAAAAGAAATTCAAGAAATGGTTCAGTTACTTGTTTAAAAGAAAAGCTGTATACAAAAGTGAATGCAATGCAGTGGTTCATACAAAACAGCGAGAGTGCTGCTTGTTCTAGTCATGTGGTTGTGATGTCATCGTAAACAAATCCGTTCTACTCATCCAAACGACTTCGCAACGGCACCATTGCCAGATTTTTCCACTCTGGAACCCGTTCTCAAAAAATATCGTTTTGGGGCACCCAAAACGCCGGTGCCGTGTGGACGCCAGGCCGAAACGATAAACAATTTTATCAGATTCACCTGAATCCGTTGCCGTGTGGACAGGGCCTAAATTGACCGTAGGTGTGAATGTGAGTGTGAATGGTTGTCTGTGTCTATGTGTCAGCCCTGTGATGACCTGGCGACTTGTCCAGGGTGTACCCCGCCTTTCGCCCATAGTCAGCTGGGATAGGCTCCAGCTTGCCCTGTAGAACAGGATAAAGTGGCTAGAGATAATGAGATGAGATGAGACATCTTTCAACCCAGGGATGTTTGTTTACTTCCATAATGTAGTATTGTTAGCAAGTCTATTCTTATGCCAGTCATGCACAATGACTGGGCCACACAATGAGCTACTCTTATTTGCCTGTTTTGAGTGAATATAAAAGACTCCGCTAAACATGATGAATGGAAACAACTCTAAGAAGACCAGTTACTGTAATCACATAAGAGGCACTTTCTTGTTTTTGATGAACAGTGATCAAGTAAAAAGAGTAGCTTTTCCTCAGGGGCAGAATAAATGCAGCATATGGACACTAATTTGCAGGCAGTGGTGGCTCTATGTATTAAGGTTCTGGGCTACTGGTTGGGAATTTGAGCCCCGGTGCTACTACTCTTGGGCCTTTGAGCAAGGCCCTTAGCCCTATTCTCAACCTAATCACAATGAAAAAATTAATAAGACAAAGGTATGCTAATTTGCAGTTGTGTGTATAAAAGAGAAGTGTAAAGAGTACTCTGAGAAAGCACATTTTGTGCACTAACAATAGTGCAACAGATCCCTGATGTGGGTCGAGCACAGAAGCATGGCAGGCAGGAGTTGATTTCACACACTCTATTTTACTTATTTTTCATTGCTTTTCAGCTTTAATCATTCATTGCTCACACACAGTCACACATGCCACACACACACGTGTTCTGGTCGGGAGAGACCTCTTCTCTGTGCTCCCCCTCCTTTTATGCTCCACCATCCCTGCAACAAACACACACACACACACACACACACACACACACACACACACACACACACACACACACACATTAATTGACATCAGGACCTGCCCTCCATTCACAAACTGACACTTGGCCATGCCCTCACTGCCACAAATAGATATCACAGTTCTTGAAAACTTTTGTATAATATACAATATATCAAGGTTTGTTTAAAAATTATTAAGAAACAGTAATATACAGTAATTCAGGTCTTTTTATTTTTGATATTTAAAAATTAATATTTTATTTATTTAAAAAATAAACAAACATTTAACACTGAAAAATATAAAAGGGGGTTAAAAAGGATAAAAATTCAAGTTCAAGTTTAAATTTACTTTAAAGATTATGTACAAACTTTTATCATCTCATCAGCTACTTTTAGTTAGTTTTTAATTATTTTTAAAAAGTTTAAAAAAGACAATAAGCATGATATCTCAGAAAAGCATATTGTGACATAATTTATCATCATTTCAGGCTAAATGCATTCCAGGCATTTAGCAGACATTCTTATCCAGAGTGACGTACAATGTACCCAGAATAGCCTGGGGAGCAGTTCAGGGTTAGGTTCAAGGGTACTTCAGCCATTCCTGCTAGTCCAGGGAATTAAACTGGTGACTTTTTGGTCCCAAAGCTGCTTCACTAACCATTAAGCCATGGCTTTTATCATAATATTATCATTGTCAGAGCAGACGCTGAGGCAGATGCAATAGCACTAAAACAGTTTTTATTTCAACAGCAGACAGACAGATTCAACTGTTTTTAAACAGATTTATTTCAACAGTCATAGTCCATGCAAGGTCCAGGTGATCAGTAAACAGTATGAACCAGACAAAGCAATAATCATAAAACAGGAAACCAGAACTAGAGTCAAAACCAGAATAACAATTGTGTGATGACTGTGAGTTGTAGTCCATGTCAGCCATGTCTGTAGATTTTGTGGTGTTCGAAACGGACTCCAGTGCTGACATGACAACCTGATTATTTTAAAATGAATATAGATTGTTGTTAAGGATAGTCAATAGGGTGACCTACTGTTGAAAAGTTCCTTGATGCAAAACTGATGAGTGATTTTGCAGCGTGACTGGCGTCTCAGAATTAACAGATGTGATTAAGTTTAATTTAATCAGCCAATTGCAAACACAACAGTCTCACTACAAAAACACTGCTGTGAAAACTCGCCTAAGTTCAGTCTCCTAGACATTTGATAAATTGGTACTGAATAAACAATATTGTTAATTCACAAAATGTGAATCCTCATAAAAATCACCCAGTTATCAACCCTTATAACAGCAAAATGCAGTTCAGTATGGCAGATTTATATTACATTTTTGACTGCAATCATGTAATATCTGATTGGGCTCAATACATTGATGTATATATACACTGGCACTTGATAGTGTCATCACAGTGACGTTTTCATAGTGAAACTTTGGCAAACCATGTCTTTATGGACTTTGCTTTGTACACAGCAATATTGTCATGCTGAAATGTGACAATGTTTGGGCCTCTTAGTTCCAATGAAGATAAACTGTAAAGCTACAGTATACAAAGACATCCTAAACAATTGTGTGCTTCCAACTTTGAAGCAACAGTTTGGGAAAGGCTTACATATGTGTGTGATGGTCAGATGTCCTCAAATTTTTTGTCAATATCTAGTTAGCTTAACTAACTTTAACTATACCTTTCCAGTAGTAGCTACCTAACAAAATTAACTAATGAATTAGTTAACCACCCAATTGATTTTAGATGTACTACTTTATTCTGAAACTCAGTACCCAAGATAGTTACCATTAGTTTAATCTAATGTGGTGATGTCATATAATTAATATTGCAACTACAGCTTTTGCTCACTAGTTTACCTTTCACTCATTGGATTATCTTGCACTTCCTAGGTTAGTTTCTCCAAAGACTTAAAGTAGCTGTTCAAACTACAGTTTTAAAAAATGGCTATGTGGGCATAACAGGTGACATAAACCTTTAAAAAACTTATACAAGCTTTGCCCAAGAATAGCCATGCCTACTTTACATCAAAGGAGAACATGTAGTAAATGTAGACACTGGAATGTCATAAAAAGTTTTCAACTGTAGTTTGTACCTAAGAAAAAATCATGGATTCTGGGTTTCTGGGGCTTTAAAACAATTCCAAAGTGTCAGATTAGTGAAGTCAGGCCTGAAAGTCAGGAAATCAAGGGATCACTACCAGCATGAATAGCAAAGGTCTCTCCACTTCAAGAACATTAGCTCTGGGACTCTAACACTCTGTGGGACTTGGTGTGCCTTTGTATTCTGATGTCCACTCTCTCTCTCTCTCGCTCTCTTTCTCTGAGCATGACAATGTGCACTTGTGGAGCAAATTTAAACTCTGCACCTTTCATACTTGGTGACATTTTCTGTGTGACATCCAGCAAAGAAACTTGTTCAGCTGCTCATCATTTCATTATTCATTCTCAGACATCCCCTCCAGCTGCCGCTGGTCAAAAGCACTCGTTGATATTCTGAGGCTGAGGAGCACTTCCTGTTTCTCCTGGAGCACTCTGAGAGGCTTATCGAAACAGAGGGGACTTCATGGAATTACAAAAAAAAGGCAAGAAGTGCAGATCGCTCACCTTATTATAACCTGACCAGCGGCTGAGGCTTCCTCAGGGGAGGCAGCAGGAGTTCTGCCATGTCCATTCAAAACTCAGCAGGACAGCAGCTGTGCTTTTCAGTGCAAACTGTGATAAGACATTCACAGACAAACACTGAGTATGTACAAAGAAAAGAAGTGTTAAAGCATAGAGAGCTAATATCTGGATGTGGAACAGGTGAATACTAATTGGGAATTATGTAAGGAATAAAACAGTACTGAACATTTTGTTATAGGAAAATAATCAATGACAGGATGATGTGATGAAGCTGAGTTACTATTAGCAATGTGAAGTTGATTATTTTCCTATAAGAGCACATCCTAAAATAATTTATCCTTCTTGTTTCATAGCAACTTGCCGATGTTGACTATTTTTAATGTTATAACAAATACCTTTTATCCATTTTTAGTAATAAGCTAGTTCCTGTTATCATTTACATTATAGCAGCTCCATTATTTGCTGTTTTGCAGGGTGGAGTTTTACATGAAGTATTCTTGTAAACATTGTGGAAATTTAAAATAAATCACTGCTTTATACTCAGTATTATACTCAGACAGTGATTTCTTCTTTATACAGACTGGTTTTAGGGGTGTGTGTCATACTCTTGAGTAAAAGGTGTATTGAAGTGATTCCATTCTGATTCACACAAGAGTTTCATTTCCATTATACTGTCAAAATGTTTGATGAAGGAAATGACTGTGCTGCACTCTCTTATTAATATATATTCACAGGGAAACGTTTCATTTCCTTTACATATTTAATTTCTATTATTTCTGTCCTTCATGAAGTATTAACTTGCTGTTACTCTCTAAGGCATTGAATGTGGGCAGGATGTGGGGATGTCATGTTCACAAGCCATTCTTTCAGACCTATGCTTTATGTACATCACACTCAATCACAGCACTGACAGAAATGACAGCGTTCTGTCTACCCCCATCCCTGAAACCTCTCTCACCACTTTTATGAGTCACTTGAGCTTTTTTCTCCCATTCTCTAAACCATATGCTCTGTAGAAAAGGCTGTGAATAAGTTCAGTGCCTTGGCAGGTGATTGTGGACAGAAAAGCAGCAGACAAGCAGGCCAGGGTGGAAAGCTGCTTCACTTCCCCTACTCTCCAATGTGAACAGTAGTCTTGAAGTGTTACTGGATGGTAGCAATGCACTTCCATGGATGAGGTCACCTGTTTTTTGAGCCTCTGGGATTTATTTATGTTTTAGCAGGTCCCAGTGGTATGATGGGACCTTTAGGGATTGGAGAACCAGATGGCAGCTGGGATAACTAGAGAAGGCTTCCAGTATTTCAAGCTACAGTTCATCCAAACTTGCACTGGAGTTGTGAGGTTAATGTAGCTAATGGAAGCTTATAGCTGCCAGATACGGTATGTTCAGTGTTTCAAATGGACTTGCTGATGTAGTTTATTACACTGAGGTCCTATCTATATATAGTATGCCGATATTTTTTGCATCACACGAAAACAGTGTTTTTGGTCACAAAACTTTACTTAAAAAATAATAACCCCCTTTTGCTCTCTTCATTTTCACAGGAAAAAATTATGTTTTTGAAAACACTGACATCACAGCACCTGCACAATCCTGTTGCAGGTGTGTGTGTGTGTGTGTGTGTGAATAGGTTTCTGTTTGTCATGGCTGATGACTAGGTGGTTACTTTGTGGTCTGTAATTTCTTATTTGATAACATTCACAATTTAAATTGACTTTGTTTTATTATTACACCCTTGTACCAAGGTGCCAGACTATGATTAGCACCATACTGCTCCTGAATCCATGATTCTGGCACTACAAACCATAATCTGAACAGAAATTTTGGATAAACCCAGGATGAGCTCTTTGTACTGAAGTGTAATTTTAATTAGTTATAACACCTCATCATTAAGCCACACATATATGAATCCTCATGTTTGTTTTAGAATTTTAGGCCATGCTGGCATTTTTCCACATTTCATCTTCTCTACTGCTAAATCCATAGCTTGTAACGTTATTCTTTAGCCAACTGAAATAGCTGTTTATGACATACTGTTATTTCCTACTGGTCTGGCGTGTGAAAACGCAGTTTGTGTGGACAAGAATCTTTTTGAAAATGGAGGGATAAAATATGTTTTCAAAATTACCCCCATACATGTGAAGGAGGCCTGAAAGACACACCATTCATAACCATAGAAAAAAGGTCATAAAAAAATATTCATAGCTGCATTTTGAAGGCATATCTCATCAGACTCAGACTTGGGAAGGGAAGCATGGCCTAAAGTTTGAAGGCAGAGCTGTATGTTAGTCCACATATGAGTGACATAGCAGGCAAATGCTTGGACACACCTACTCATTCATAGGTTTTTCTGTATTTTGACTATTTTCTACATTGTAGAACAATACTGAAAACATCAAAACTATGAAATAACATATGGGACATATATGAAATTATGTGGTAAACAAAAAAAAAATGTAGAAGTGTTAAAAACCAAAATATATTTCATATTTTAGGTTCTTCAAAGTAACCAGCTCTAACAACTTTGAGGGTGGGCACGGGCGCAGATAGAAGGGGGGACGGGGGGGATTCGTCCTACCCAGATTTAAATTCACCTCGTTCGGTCCCCCCCACTTATAGGGAGGAAAAAACGTCTATGCTGTCTTTCTTTGCATAAGGCAAACCTCACGGAAAAATCAAAAGACTAATTACCATTCGGTTTATTGAGGTGCACAGCAGTATATATAGTTGCAACTGCGCAGACTGCACAGGTTGCAAGCTCGAGCTTGGTTGCTATGGTTACCCACAAGTTTGACAGGCATATCGGGGACAGCGCCTCCTAGTTCAGGCCCCCAACACGGCATGATGAAGGGTGCCAAAAGGCAGAAAACGATTGCATCGTTAAAAAAAAAAAAAGACTGTAAGTAAACTGTGCCTTACTTTATCATATCACCTTGCAATGTTTTGATAGTCTGTTCAAAGTAATGTCGTAGTGAAAGTAAAATCGTACGGAGTAGAGAAGCCTTTCTGGTAGCCTCCTTCTTTCGGTGGTAGCCTGTAGATACAGTGCTCAGAAGGCAGTTTTAATGTTTAATCTGGCGTTCCCTGCCATAATTTCAGCGAGCATAATGTTTCATAAGGAAACTTTGCGAAGAGTTGTTGACTGACTGCCGCTCACGCAACACAGGCATAGTTAGAAAGTCAGGATGCACTGGTTTACACTTTACACACATAGCCCAGCCTCTCGCTATGTTTAACAGTTGGAACTTAGCGGTTTTAAAACTAGTTTTGCAATTTCTGTGCGTGATGATAATGTGTAAACTTTGGATTTCCATAGGCTATGTTAAAATGTTATCATTGTCCTGGCCTGCAGGTAGTTCCTGGTGATGGCAGTGAGGGAGGTGAAATAACATGTAGGGGAAACCGGGTATGGTTGTAACACGGGGGGAGTTGTAACGCCACTAATTCCACCAATCAGGGATAAGATACAAGTCATGTGGCAATTAGAATCTTTTCATAGTTCCTTTTCGACCACGCATGGACATTTGGAAATCGTTGGCGCAAGTTCTCACGGAGAGAAGTGAAAAAAAACAAAGTCTGAGGTAAGAAAGTAACTTTTTTTTTATATTATTTTTTTTCCTAGTGCTTTACACATTGTAGGTAACGTTGTATGAGTTATATCAGGTCAAACTACAGTCTCTAAGGTAAAGAATGGTGTACTTATCCCCTGCTAATGTCAAAGCACCATGCTAATACAGCTAGCTAAGCAATGGATGACAGTGGTGGGGTAGGTTGTAACAAGTTTTTTGAAAGTGTTACAACCATCCCCTTACATACAAAAAAGATTTTTTTTGTGATTTTGATAATTCTGCAGAATGCCTAGAACATGGGTGAGGAAAACAACTCGTGGAGTGGATGCTAAACTACTAAAAAGAGCAGCAGAAGAGATTAGGAAAGGTACATCTGTAAGGGCAGTGGCAAGAAACCATGGCATCTGCCATGTTACCCTTAACAGATATTGGCAGAAGTATAAACTGTTGAAAGACCAGGGATCTCAGGACCTGCCTCGGGTAGGATACGTCAGTCCAAACATGGTTTTCAACAGGGAGCAGGAGGAGATGTTGGCAGATTATATTAGCCAGGCAGCTGACATATACTTTGGGCTAACTCCACGCGAGGTAAGCATGATAGCTGAGTACAGGGTAGAATAGGCAAGAGTTAAGAACTGTTAATTTGTATTAGACCTCTCATGCAAAGTCAATTTAATGATTGTGAATGATAAATACATTTACATAAAAGCAGTGAAAAGTTAAATAAATTCTAGTGCTGTCAAAATTAATGCTTTAATCAAATGATTTATGAAAAAAAAACTCAATGTATGCTCAACTCAGACTTCCTGTTATGCTTTTGCATAGGTCAAAAAGTTTGCATTTCAGCTAGCAGTCATTTTCCAAATAAAGCACCCTGCAACCTGGGATGAGAAGCAGATGGCGGGGCCTGACTGGTTCTGCAACTTTATTAGGCGGAACCCCAGACTCTCCATTAGGAGTCCCCAGGCAACAAGCCTTTCAAGGGCCACCTCCTTCAACAGAACCAATGTGGAGGCCTTCTTCAGTCGCCTGGGGGAGGTAATACAGAGGAACAACTTCGATGGTTCAGACATTTGGAATATGGACGAGACAGGGGTCACCACAGTGCAGGCTCCATCCCGAGTGGTAGCGCGCCGGGGGGTCAAACAGGTAGGAGCCATGACGTCAGGTGAGAGAGGTGCATTAGTTTCAGTGGCATACGCTGTGCAAGCTCTTGGAAATGCCATACCTCCCTACTTTGTGTTCCCCCGAAGAAATTTTAAGAGTCACTTTGTACAGAGCGGACCACTTGGAAGCGCTGGAAGTGCGAATAAGTCAGGCTGGATGCAAGAAGAGGATTTCTTAGCATTTCTCGGGCACTTGTAAAACATACAAAGGTTAGTCCACAGAAAAAGGTGTTGCTCCTGCTTGATAATCACTCCTCACACATTTCTGTGAGGGCTGTTGATTTTTGTAAAGGCCAGGGCATTGTTCTTCTTACCTTCCCACCACATTGCAGCCATAAGCTCCAGCCACTCGATCGTAGCGTGTTTGGTCCATTTAAGAAAATGGTCAACGCGGCTAGTGATGATGGATGAGGGTGAATCCAGGTAAAGCAATGACTATTTATGATATTCCAGGGATTGTGAAGACCGCCCTACCCACAGCCGCAACACAAAGAAACATTCAGGCAGGCTTTCAATACACAGGCATATGGCCTTACCATCCCAACATTTTTCAGGACAGTGATTTTGCGCCCTCCCAAGTCACCGATCGTCCTGACCCATCTGAGGCTTACCTGCTGCCTGGCTCCTCACCTGCTCACCTGCCGCCGGTCTCCTCACCTGCTCACCTGCTGTCGGGCTCCTCACCTGCCCACCTGCCGCCGGTCTCCTCACCTGCCCACCTGCCGCCGGTCTCCTCACCTGCCCACCTGCTGCCGGTCTCCTCACCTGCTCACCTGCTGTCGGGCTCCTCAACTGCTCACCTGCCGCCGGTCTCCTCACCTGCTTACCTGCTGTCGGGCTCCTCAACTGCTCACCTGCCGCCAGTCTCCTCACCTGCTTACCTGCTGTCGGGCTCCTCAACTGCCCACCTGCCGCCGGTCTCCTCACCTGCCCACCTGCTACCGGTCTCCTCAACTGCCCACCTGCCGCCGGTCTCCTCACCTGCCCACCTGCTACCGGGCTCCTCAACTGCTCACCTGCCGCCGGTCTCCTCACCTGCTCACCTGCTGTCGGGCTCCTCAACTGCTCACCTGCCGCCGGTCTCCTCACCTGCCCACCTGCTGTCGGGCTCCTCAACTGCTCACCTGCCGCCGGTCTCCTCACCTGCTCACCTGCTGTCGGGCTCCTCAACTGCTCACCTGCCGCCGGTCTCCTCACCTGCTTACCTGCTGTCGGGCTCCTCAACTGCTCACCTGCCGCCGGTCTCCTCACCTGCCCACCTGCTACCGGGCTCCTCAACTGCCCACCTGCCGCCGGTCTCCTCACCTGCCCACCTGCTACCGGGCTCCTCAACTGCTCACCTGCCGCTGGTCTCCTCACCTGCTCACCTGCTGTCGGGCTCCTTACCTGCTCACATGCCACCTGGCTCCTCACCTGCTCACCTGCTGCCGGTCTCCTCACCTGCCTCTGGGTTCCTTAGGCACTTCACTGACAGGTTGGATTTATTGAATGAATGGTTTGATTGCTGCTATGTATTGTATTATCTTCTATATTGCTTTGTATTCTATTTAAGTGAATTTTTGATTGATTTGTCAAATTGAATTGCCAATTTTGGATAGATATAAAATATTCTGATTCTGATTTCAGACTCTCAAGTTCCACCCGGGTCTGCTCACCTTCTGCCCACCTCCTCAACTGCTCACCTTCTGCCCAGCTCTGCTCCTCCTCCAGAGATGCCAAGCACCTCGCAGTCAATCCCAGGTCAGTTCTGTCCATCAATTATTCGGCCATTTCCAAAGGCAGGCCCACGAAAGGAAAACGGCAAGGGTAGGAGGAAGAGGCGCTCTGAAATCCTAACTGATACACCAGTTAAGCTGCGATTGGAAGAGGAGGACCGTCAGAAAGGGAAAAACGTCAGAAAGAAAATCTTGGAGAGTGCAAAAGGAAAGCAGAGGAAGGTAAAAAAAACAGCCAAGAAAATGGTGAAAGTTGAGAGCTCCACGTCAGAAGAGGAAGAAGATTTTTGTGTGGTTTGCATGGAAGCATTTCATAATTCCAAACCGAAAGAGGTGTGGGTAAAGTGTGTCTTGTGCAGCTTTTGGGCCCATCAAGCGTGTACTCCAGGTCTCCCCAATTTTATTTGTCACCATTGTGAGTCAGATTAAGGATTTAATTCTTTAGTGTTACCAAAACCCATATTCTCAAAGTTTTTCTGTTGTACGGGGGTACTGTAGTGGCATCTCCATGTTCATTCATTTCATTGTCATGTTTTGTGTAGTTTGCATGGAAACCTTTTTTAATTACAATTACAACATGCTCATTCAGTTCATCTTTGTGTGTGTGACTTTTCAATAAATACACGCACACACATACACAGTGTAAACATTATGCTTTTTATATTTTGTTTATAACATTAATATGATCTTAATTTTCAATATGGAGAGTGGATTGTATGTCTTACAACATAGTTGGTGAATCTATTTTCCATGTTCATGCAATAAATCGGCATATGAAATGGACTTCTGTTGTTTTTTTTCTGTGTTTTAACTACCTGTTACAACCTACCCCAATACATGTTGCAACCTACCCCAGTAGTGGGGTAGGTTGTAACAAAGGTACACTCTGTATTTGACATAATCAGACAAATTTTGTGATGTAGTTGAGGAGATTTAAATGGTTGCAAACTGCAGTAGACAAATGTGGGTACTTTGCCTAAAAGTTCTACAACTGTAGTTTAAAAAGAAAGGAGAGTTTTATGTGCTGAAGAAAAATGTTACAACCATACCCAAATGTACAACCAAAATGTTTTACAACCAATAAGTTGTAAAATGAATAGAAAATATAGTCAAGACATTTTTCTGGTCATTTTGAGCATTTAATCGACCCCACAAATGTGATGCTCCAGAAACTCAATCTGCTCAAAGGAAGGTCAGTTTTATAGCTTCTCTAAAGAGCTAAACTGTTTTCAGCTGTGCTAACATGATTGTACAAGGGTTTTCTAATCATCCATTAGCCTTCTGAGGCAATGAGCAAACACATTGTACCATTAGAACACTGGAGTGATACTTGCTGGAAAAGGGCCTCTATACACCTATGGAGATATTGCACCAAAAACCAGACATTTGCAGCTAGAATAGTCATTTACCACATTAGCAATGTATAGAGTGTATTTCTGATTAGTTTAAAGTGATCTTCATTGAAAAGAACAGTGCTTTTCTTTTAAGGACATTTCAAAGTGACCCCAAACTTTTGAATGGTAGTGTGTGTGTGTGTGTGTGTGTGTGTGTGTATGTGTATATATATATATATATATACACACACACACACACACACACACACAAAATAAATAAATATATACATACACAAAATGGAATCATTTGCTGACAGCTCAGTCCCCCCAGTTCAAAAATCCTATCTGCACCCCTGAGGGTGGGCAATGAGGAAACGAAGCCAAACATTGCAATTCAAGGTGTGCTCTTTCATTTTTAACCACACTTTTCAGTGACTATTAAATTATACACACACACACACACACCACACGCACTGGGGAACACAGCTCTCTCTCTCATTCCTGGCTGTCTAAAATACACACAGAGACATGTTAATAGACAGCCAGGAATTAGACACAGGTGTACCTCATTGCCTGTTACCTACTGGTTCAACCTGACTCCTCGCCATTCACAGCTGACGCTTGACCACACCCTTGTTGCCACATACCCCCACCACCTGGCTCAGGCCAGGGAGCCGTCTGGCCTGCAGCTGACTCTCCCCACAGCAGGAGAGGTAATCTGCCACCACCATCTGCACCCCCTGCCTGTGGACCACCTCAAATTTTAAGGGTTGAAGGGCCAGATACCGACAAGTGATCCACACATTGGCATCCTTCATGCGATGGAGCCACTGGAATGGGGCATGGTCGGAACAGAAAGTGACTGGGCATCCAAGCAGGTAGTGCTGGAGAGTGAGGACTGTCCACTTGATGGCCAGACACTCCTTTTCCACAGTACTGTACTTTGACTCTCGCATGGAGAGCTTGCAGCTGGGCGCTCCTCCCCCTCCACCACCTGGGACAAAACAGCCCCCAGCCCTCTGTCCGATGTGTCGGTCTGCAAAACAAAAGGGAGAGAAAAGTCAGGAGAATTGCAACAACAGGCCCCTACACAAAACTGCTTTTACCTGAGCAAAAGCCCATTCGCTTGGCTCCATCCATTGGACCAGATCTGGTGCCCCCTTTTTAGTGAGGTCAGTCAGTGGGCTGGTGACGTCCAAAAAGTTAGGCACGAACCACCTATAATAGCCAGCCAGCTGCAGGAACTGCCTCACCCCCTTTTTGGTCTTAGGTCTTGGGCAGGCTGCAATTGCTGCAGTCTTATCAATTTGGGGATGCACATGCCCATGACCCAAGTGCAAACCCAGATACTGTACTTCCACCCATCCAATTGCACACGTTTTCAGGTTTGCTGTGAGCCCAGCATGCCTCAGTGACCTCAGGACAGCCCTGAGATGTTGTAAGTGCCGCTCCCAATCATTACAATAAATGATGTCATATAAATAGGTCACCACATACATGTTGTGGGGATGGAGAATTCAGTCCATGAGATGCTGAAACATTGCTGGGACCCCAAAAAAACCTGAAAGGAAGGGTGACAAATTGGTGTAAACCAAACAGAGTGGAAAAGGCAGTTTTCTGGCAGGATAATGGAGTCAATGGGATCTGCTAGCATCCCTTTGTTAAAGTGATTAACCAGGAAATTTTTAAATTACGGGGTTATGAAATGTCATCACTATACATTAACACAAGATGTTCTAGATGAAAAAAATTAAGCCAACTTTAGCTTAAAAAACATGTTAAAGTTGTAACTTCAGTCTGTTGGGCCATTTCCCTGGGTGCAGCCATACTGGATTAGCCAGATATATGGATGTATTAGGAGACAAATATGAGAGTAGCATTATGTGATGTAGAATTCTGTACATTTTCTTCATTCCATCTTGAATCCAAGACATTTGGCTGAGTGGCTTCATCAAGTAAAGTGAGAAAACTTTATTCCTGGAAAAAGCAGCAAATTTTGTAGTGAGCATTTTACAGAAGGTTATTTTGTGGAGGACTTGTATGAAAAAATTACTGGGAAGAATTGAGACACAAAGCAGAAATGACAACTGAAGCCAGATGCGATCCCAACTTTGTTTCAACACAAAACACTGACACCGGCATCAGAACAGCACACCGTGTCACACATCAAATGGATGGAAGATAAGCAGGTAAATATTTTTTTTTAATAAACTAGCAATAAACTAGTTACTACTTTATTTTGATTCCTTTTCTAATACTACAGTGCCATAATTTTTGTGGAGAAATGCAAACAAATTGACCAAGAAGTCACACTAGACCATAATATTATACTATAGTCTAGTCTAGCATGCACTTGTACACCTCTGCTGTGCTCACAGAAAGTGAAATCATGCACGATGAAGTCATGGTGGCCTCCATGACAAAAAATAGTCCCATCTATTTTCATCACTTTTGTGATTATATCGTTAAGAACAAATTCAACATGCAGCTTTTTTATAAAGGACAGACATAAGGCAGCTGGGCCATAGAAGGTTCACGCTGCACGCTGCATGCTGCACACTACACGCTACACGCGTGTAAAGAAAAGTGGACAAACGTAGCATGACTTGCTCTGGGCCATAGAACGGCGTTCACGTTGCACGCTGCACACTTCACACGTGAAGCGTGAAATGAACATGCACACTTTTTTCTAGGCGTGAAGATGGAAATTCCAGTCAATGCATGCGGTCACCGCCGCGCCAGCCAATCAGAACGGGTCTAGGGAGATAACTCTATGCTTTCAGGGGAAAACTTCAGAAAAATATAATTGAATGGTATAATTGAAAAATAGTTCTTCATCGGGATTGTCAAGCAGATTATAGAATGTTCGGTGAAATTCACCACGGGTTTCTCTCAGAAGGAAGTGTTCTCGGCTCCAAATTCTGTTCCTTTTTCTCTTCCTCTGTCTCAGTAAAAGCAGAATGAGGCAATCGTCGTCATCCGAAGAGTCCATATTATTGGTTACTCGGTCAAAGTAGAACAGACGCAACACGTGAACATCCAAGCATGAAGTTTAATGGCCCAGGGTCCGGTTCTTCACGTGAACGTGTAGCGTGTAGCGTGCAGCATGCAGCGTGCAGCGTGAACCTTCTATGGCCCAGCTGCCTAAAGATCAACTTTTAGGCAGCTGGGCCATAGAAGGTTCACGCTGCACGCTGCATGCTGCACACTACACGCTACACGCATGTAAAGAAAAGTGGACAAACGTAGCATGACTTGCTCTGGGCCATAGAACGGCGTTCACGTTGCACGCTGCACGCTGCACACTTCACGTGTGAAGCGTGAAATGAACATGCACACTTTTTTCTAGGCGTGAAGATGGAAATTCCAGTCAATGCATGCGGTCACCGCCGCGCCAGCCAATCAGAACGGGTCTAGGGAGATAACTCTATGCTTTCAGGGGAAAACTTCAGAAAAATATAATTGAATGGTATAATTGAAAAATAGTTCTTCATCGGGATTGTCAAGCAGATTATAGAATGTTCGGTGAAATTCACCACGGGTTTCTCTCAGAAGGAAGTGTTCTCGGCTCCAAATTCTGTTCCTTTTTCTCTTCCTCTGTCTCAGTAAAAGCAGAATGAGGCAATCGTCGTCATCCGAAGAGTCCATATTGTTGGTTACTCGGTCAAAGTAGAACAGACGCAACACGTGAACATCCAAGCATGAAGTTTAATGGCCCAGGGTCCGGTTCTTCACGTGAACGTGTAGCGTGTAGCGTGCAGCATGCAGCGTACAGCGTGAACCTTCTATGGCCCAGCTGCCTAAAGATCAACTTTTAGGCAGCTGGGCCATAGAAGGTTCACGCTGCACGCTGCATGCTGCACGCTACACGCTACATGCATGTAAAGAAAAGTGGACAAACGTAGCATGACTTGCTCTGGGCCATAGAACGGCGTTCACGTTGCACGCTGCACGCTGCACACTTCACGCGTGAAGCGTGAAATGAACATGCACACTTTTTTCTAGGCGTGAAGATGGAAATTCCAGTCAATGCATGCGGTCACCGCCGCGCCAGCCAATCAGAACGGGTCTAGGGAGATAACTCTATGCTTTCAGGGGAAAACTTCAGAAAAAATATAATTGAATGGTATAATTGAAAAATAGTTCTTCATCGGGATTGTCAAGCAGATTATAGAATGTTCGGTGAAATTCACCACGGGTTTCTCTCAGAAGGAAGTGTTCTCGGCTCCAAATTCTGTTCCTTTTTCTCTTCCTCTGTCTCAGTAAAAGCAGAATGAGGCAATCGTCGTCATCCGAAGAGTCCATATTGTTGGTTACTCGGTCAAAGTAGAACAGACGCAACACGTGAACATCCAAGCATGAAGTTTAATGGCCCAGGGTCCGGTTCTTCACGTGAACGTGTAGCGTGCAGCATGCAGCGTGCAGCGTGAACCTTCTATGGCCCAGCTGCCTTAGCTCAGTTTGTTTATTTGTGATATATTTTCTTTAAATTCAGCGTCAAGTAAAAGCAAGCTGCACCTAACTAATCAAGGAGTTCATCAATGCAAGATATCAGATATGCATCAAATTTAGACACCACATTGATTTTTCTGTAGTCCACACAGAACCAGACCAACCCATCAGTCTTGGGAACCAAGACCACCCGGCTGCTCCAGCTGCTGTGTGACTCCTCAATTATTCCCATCTTAAGCATAGCCTGGAGTTCATCCCAAACCACATTTTTCTTGTGCTTGGGGAGCCGATACAGGCAGCTGCGCACCACCATGGCTCGGGGAGCCTCAGTGTGGTATTCTGTGAGGTCAGTGCAATCAGGAAGGGGCAAGAACACATTGCAGAATTCCTCCTGCAACCTAATAACCTGTGCTCTCTGGGATGGTGAGAGGTGCTCTCCACAAGGGAGCTAGGTGAATTGGGCTGCACCTTTTAGACTTGCCTCCGGTCCCAGCTCTACCCTCTCTGGAACTACCTTTGCCAGAGCCACAGGAACCTCCTTTCTCCATGGTTTCAAGAGATTGAAGTGGTCATTTTGACATGCATCACCTCTATCTGGATGCTTGACCTCATAGTTGACCTCCCCAATTCACCGTGTGACCTGAAAGGGTCCTTGCCACTTGGTGAGTAATTCTGAGCTTGAGGTGGGCAGTAAAATGAGGACTCCATCTGCCAGTGCAAATTCCCTTAGCCTTGTCCCTCTGTTGTACAGGCAAGATTGACATTCTTGGGCCTATAGCAAATTCTCCTAGGTTATGTGACTCAGTGTGTGAAGTTTTGTTCTTGGGTCAAGAACGTATTGAATTTCATTTTTGCTTTGAGAAGGCCTATCCTCCCAATTTTCTTTAATGATGTTGAAGACATCACAGGGCTTGCGCCCATACAGCAATTTGAACAGGGAAAACCAGGTGGAGGCTTGCAGGACCTCATGCACTGCAAACAGAGGGTTTAGCCACCTGTCCCAGTTTTTGTCATCCCCATGAATGAAATTACAAATCATGTTCTTAAGTGTTTGGTTAAATCATTCAACCAGCCCATCTGCACATGGATGATGAACACTAGTACAAATCAATTTAATCCCCAATAATTCATACAATTTGCATAGTGTGCATGACATAAAGGTCATTGATCAGTCAGGATTTTTTTCAGAATCCCAACTCAGGAGATAATGCAAAAAAGTGCCTCCGCAACACCGCATGCTGAAATATTGTGAAGAGGCATTGCTTCCGGGTATCACATTGCATAATCCACTATGACTAACACAAAACGATACCCGCATGCAGATTGATCTAATGGCCCAATGAGATCCATGCCAATTCATTCGAAGGGGATCTTAATTAATGGTAATGGGTGCAAGGGCACTTTTGGTGTGCCTGCTGAATTTACCAGCTGGCATTCGCGACAAACTGCACACCACCTGCAGACATCGGTACCAATCCCTGGCCAATAGAAATGGGCCATGAGGCAATTCAGTGTTTTATCCTGCCCCAAATACCCAGCCATAGGATTATGATGAGCTGCATGGAATAAAAATTCCTTATGGCTCTTCAGGACCAACAACTGTGTTATTTCTTCCTTGGTTTGAGTATCCTGCACCACTCAACATAGCCTATCCTTAATAATACAAAAATATGGGAGAGAAAGTGCAATGTTAGACTGGAGGAGTTAGCCATCAATTACTTTCACTTGGTCAAAAGTGTGTCTCAGAGACCCATCATGCATCTGCTCCAATGGGAAATCCCCTCAGGGATTCTCCAGAGAAAGAAGAGAGCCCTCCCCACTGTCCATGTCATCATGATACGGAGCTGATGCGGATGGCCCTGGGATCGCCTCCTCAGTTAACGTTGTGGCAGGATTCTGCCATGATGTACTACTGCAGGACCCACCCACTACCAACTGTTCTATTAAGTTGTAAACCCAAGTGTGGCAGCGGGGGCATGGTCAAGCGCCGGTCTGTGACAGGAGGGCGGAGATGGGGAAGGTAAGTGGCAGAATTGCTTCACCTGAGTGTGATTAACCTATGTTTTGTGTGTGTTCTCCCCAGTAAACCGCGCCCTATTTAAGGAGGGAGAGTGAGAGCAGAGGGGAGTGATTATCCAGAGGAGATGACAGTCTGTGTGTGCGCGCGCGAGTCAGCCTCTGAGAGATTGAATTATATGTTAAACTGAAAAGTTTGGCAATAAAAGCCAGTTGTTTCCATCCTGATCTCTGTCCTGCCATCTTCTGTGCTCCACCCACACATTGTACCCGCTACAGTGGTGCCGAAACCCGGGAAGGTGGAGCACCTGTCCTGCAGCCCCATGGAATCCTCCCCGTTCGCGGACTTGGTCCACGCCCTCGCCACGGCTCAGCAGAGCCAGCACCAGGCACTCATCACGCTCCGGAAGGAGCAGGAGCGCCGCTTCGAAGCCCTGGTGCTGGCTCAACAGGAAGACCGAGAGGCGTTCCGGCGCCTCCTCGCGTCGGCGGGGTCCACCAGCGCCCCGGCCGCGGGCCCATCTCCCATCACCTTGACTAAGATGGGCCCGCAGGACGACCCCGAGGCGTTCATCGCATTGTTCGAACAGGTCGCCGAAGCCTCGGGGTGGCCGATGGAGCAGCGCGCGGCGCGCCTCCTCCCCCTCCTGACGGGAGAGGCGCAGTTAGCCGCACTACAGCTCCCCACCGACCACTGGCTGGCCTACGCCGACCTTCGCCGGGCTGTCCTCCAGCGCGTGGGGTGCACGCCGGAGCAGCAGTGCCAGCGCTTCCGCGCGCTGCGAATGGAGAAAGTCGGCAGCCCGTTCGCGTTCGGCCAGCAGCTCCGGGATGCCTGCTGGCGGTGGCTGAGGGCCGAAGATCGTGACGCCGAGGGGATCATCGACCAGGTGGCGCTGGAACAGTTCATCGCCCGCCTACCCGCCGGAACCGCGGAGTGGGTCCAGTGCCACCGCCCGGCGTCGCTGGATCAGGCCGTAGGACTGGCGGAGGATCATCTGGCAGCTGTCCCGGCAGCAGGACAACAGATGACATCATCTTCTCTCTCCTCTTCTCTCTCTCTCTCTCTCTCTCTCTCTCTTCCCCCTCCTCCCGTGTCCCGTCCTCGCCTCATTCCCCCACCACGGAGGCGGGGGCCGGCTCCACCCCAGCCGGCCCGCCGCACCCGTGGTGCCCTCCTGTTTCTCCCTTCTGTGTCTGTCTCCCCCCCCCCCTCAGGTGAGTGACCCTCAAACCACAGCTGCAGAGGGGAGGCCCGGGCCGGTTTGCTGGCGCTGCAGGGAACCGGGCCACCTGCAGCAACAGTGTGCCACGATGGAGGTGGGGGTGGTGGTGCGGATCCCCGACGCGCCAGAGGCTGCCCTCGATCAGGCCGGAGCGTATCGCATACCGGTAAGTGTACAAGGGGCGACATATCAGGCGTTGGTGGATTCGGGTTGCAACCAGACCTCGATCCGCCAAAGCCTGGTGCAAGACAAGGCATTGGGGGGGGCACAAGGGGTGAAGGTGTTGTGTGTGCACGGGGATGTTCACTGCTACCCGTTGGTGTCGGTCCACATACATTTCAGAGGGAACAAATCCATAGTAAAGGCGGCGGTTAATCCTCGCCTTACCCACTCTTTGATCTTGGGGACTGATTGGCCAGGATTTCGGGGGTTGATGGCACACCTAGTAAAGAGTGGGTCCTGCCGGTTAGCAGGGGGGGGTCCCGGTGTCGTTTTGGCTGGAGCTGCGGTCGCAGAGCCGTCTACGTCATCTCCGCGACAGAATGAGGAGCCCCCGGCCCCTCCTCTTTCTATTGGGGAATCCCTCGCGGATTTCCCACTGGAACAATCACGAGACGAAACTCTGCGACACGCGTTTGACCAAGTGAGAGTACTTGATGGTCAAATGCTCCAGCCGAACGCCACCCCGACCTTCCCCTATTTTTCCATTTTAAAGGATAGGTTATACCGAGTGATGCAGGACACTCAGACGAAGGAGCGTATCACCCAGTTGTTAATTCCAAAGAGCCGCCGGGAATTGGTATTCCAGGCGGCTCACTTTAATCCCATGGCGGGACACCTCGGGCAGGATAAAACACTCGCCCGGATAATGGCCCGATTCTATTGGCCAGGGATTCGCGGCGACGTCCGTAAGTGGTGTACAGCGTGCCGCGAATGCCAGTTAGTAAATCCAGCGGCCATTCCAAAAGCGCCCTTGCGCCCCCTACCATTAATCGAGACCCCGTTTGAAAGAATTGGGATGGATCTCGTCGGGCCATTAGATCGGTCAACACGAGGGTACCACTTTATATTGGTTCTGGTGGACTATGCAACGCGATACCCGGAAGCGGTGCCTCTTCGCAATATCTCCGCACGTAGTATTGCAGAGGCCCTCTTCCACGTCATCTCCCGGGTCGGAATCCCGAAAGAGATTCTGACTGACCAAGGCACCTCGTTTATGTCACGAACACTGGCCGAACTGTATGGGCTACTGGGTATTAAGCCGATCCGCACCAGCGTGTATCATCCACAGATGGACGGTTTAGTCAAACGGTTCAACCGCACCCTCAAGAATATTATCAAAAAATTCGTAAGTGAGGACGCACGTAACTGGGATAAGTGGCTCGAACCCTTGTTGTTTGCAGTGCGAGAGGTCCCCCAAGCCTCCACGGGGTTCTCCCCGTTTGAATTATTGTATGGGCGTAAGCCGCGCGGCATCTTAGATGTACTGCGGGAAAATTGGGAGGAGGGACCTTCGCAGAGCAAAAATGAAATTCAATACGTTATGGATCTGCGCGCAAAACTCCACACGCTCACCCACTTAACTCAGGAGAATTTGCGGTAGGCCCAGGAATGGCAAACCCGCCTGTACAACAAGGGCATGCGCCTTAGAGAGTTCACTCCGGGAGATAAGGTACTTGTCCTGTTGCCCACGTCGAGCTCCAAATTAATCGCCAAGTGGCAAGGGCCCTTTGAGGTCACACGGCGAGTCGGGGACGTCGACTATGAGGTTAGGCGAATGGACAGGGAGGGGGCGCTACAGATCTACCACCTCAATCTGCTGAAGCTCTGGAATGAGGAGGTCCCTGTGGCGTTGGTGTCGGTAGTTCCGGAGAAGGCGGAGCTGGGGCCGGAGGTCCAAAAAGGGTCATTGGCATCTCGCACCTCTCCGGTCCCCTGTGGAGACCACCTCTCCCTGACCCAACTCACGGAGGTCGCCCAGTTGCAGGCCGAGTTTTCGGATGTGTTCTCGCCCCTGCCCGGTCGCACCAACCTCATAGAACACCACATAGAGATGCCCCCGGGGGTGGTAGTGCGTAGCCGTCCTTATAGATTACCCGAACACAAAAAAAAGGTGGTTCGGGAAGAACTTCAGGCCATGCTCAAAATGGGCATCGTCGAGCAGTCCCACAGTGACTGGAGCAGCCCGGTGGTCTTGGTTCCCAAGGCCGACGGCTCGGTCTGGTTCTGTGTGGACTATAGAAAAGTCAACACGGTGTCTAAATTCGACGCATACCCAATGCCTCGTATTGATGAGCTGCTCGATCGACTAGGCACGGCTCGCTTTTACTCGACACTGGATTTGACGAAGGGATATTGGCAGATCCCCTTGACTCCATTATCCCGGGAAAAAATGGCCTTTTCCACACCGTTCGGCTTACACCAGTTCGTCACACTTCCGTTTGGGCTGTTTGGGGCGCCCGCTACATTTCAGCGGCTGATGGACCGGATCCTCCGGCCCCACGCCACCTATGCGGCCGCTTACTTGGATGACATCATCATTTATAGTAATGACTGGCAGCGGCACCTGCAACACCTGAGGGCCGTCCTTAGGTCGCTGAGGCGGGCGGGGCTCACTGCCAACCCGAAGAAGTGTGCAATTGGGCGGGTGGAAGTACGGTATCTGGGCTTCCACTTGGGTAACGGGCAGGTGCATCCCCAAATTAATAAGACAGCAGCGATTGCGGCCTGCCCGAGGCCCAAGACCAAAAAGGGGGTGAGACAGTTCCTGGGGCTGGCTGGCTATTATCGTAGGTTTATACCTAATTATTCAGACGTCACCAGCCCGCTGACTGACCTCACTAAAAAGGGGGCGCCAGATCCGGTCCAGTGGACGGAGCAGTGCCAGCGGGCTTTCTCTGAGGTAAAGGCTGCACTGTGTGGGGGGCCACTTTTGCACTCCCCTGACTTCTCTCTCCCTTTTTTGTTACAGACGGATGCGTCGGACAGAGGGCTGGGGGCCGTTTTGTCCCAGCAGGTGGGGGGAGAGGATTGCCCAGTATTATACATCAGCCGAAAGCTGTCGGTGCGTGAGGGGCGCTACAGCACCATCGAGAAAGAATGTCTGGCGATCAAGTGGGCGGTTCTCGCCCTCCGTTACTACTTGCTGGGGCGCTCTTTCACCCTCTGTTCGGACCACGCGCCCCTCCAGTGGCTCCACCGCATGAAGGATGCCAACGCGCGGATCACCCGTTGGTATCTAGCGCTCCAACCTTTCAACTTCAAGGTGGTCCACAGGCTGGGGGCGCAGATGGTCGTGGCGGACTTCCTCTCCCATCAAGGGGGGGGGGGGAGTCGGCTGCGGGCTGGATGGGCACCCGGCCTGAGTCGGGCGGTGGGGGTATGTGGCAGCGGGGGCATGGTCAAGCGCCGGTCTGTGACAGGAGGGCGGAGTTGGGGAAGGTAAGTGGCAGAATCGCTTCACCTGAGTGTGATTAACCTATGTTTTGTGTGTGTTCTCCCCAGTAAACCGCGCCCTATTTAAGGAGGGAGAGTGAGAGCAGAGGGGAGTGATTATCCAGAGGAGACGACAGTCTGTGTGTGCGCGCGCGAGTCAGCCTCTGAGAGATTGAATTATATGTTAAACTGAAAAGTTTGGCAATAAAAGCCAGTTGTTTCCATGCTGATCTCTGTCCTGCCGTCTTCTGTGCTCCACCCACACATTGTACCCGCTACACCAAGCCAATCTGTTCCCAGGATAAGTGGGTAGGTGATGCTCAAATTAATCACTGCCTCCACACTATGCTTTTGTCTATTGAATTGAATTGAATTGAATTGAATTGAATTGAATTGAATAGTGACGGGCATTAGCGGATATCTGTGAATGTCACCGTGCACACACCTGACCTTCACCAATCGTACATTTCCCAGTGCTGAGCAGTGAATCAGGCTTTGATGCATGGAGGTCTGATTATGACCAGAATCCAGCAAAACCTGATGTGTACCCCCTTGAATACTCACAGAGACTCTATACATTCCTGCTTGATCAAGGGAAGCCTGTGGTGTTTTCAGGAATGCAAATCAGTAGCCCTGCTTCATTGCAGAACTGTTGATTCCGTCCCAGTCTTCCCTCCATACCAACAGCCCTGCCCAGGCTCGCTCCCAGTTCTGGTGAGTATGGATGTGTCTACCTGTGAAGAGAGGAGGTTAAAGGCAGTACAGACACAGAAGGAGAAGGGAGAGGAGAAACACAAGGGCAGACATGAGTGCAGGGAGTGGGTTTCAGGGGAATTGGCCCCTGTTTCCACAGGGTTGGGGTAAGGGAGGGGTGAGGAAAGTAAGAGGGAGACAGAGGGGGAGAAAGTGAAAGAGAGAGAGAGCGGAAGAGATGCTGTGGGAGTGTCTGCTCCCGGAAATGCTACCAGGTGGTCCCCTGCCAGCTGGCCTGCCTCCTCCAGTGACGCTGCTCAGTGACACTGGAACCACATTGAGGTCTCACTCAGCAGTTGGGCGATTAACTGTTCCAGTGTCACACGGTCAAAGATGTCTTCCACACTGCACTCACCTGCCCATAAGCCCTGTCGGCAGGTGTCTCTGAGCTGCTGCACAAATGGAAATGACAGGCTGACTTTGCTGTAGGCCAGCACACAGAACTGCTGGCAATGCTCTTCTGGGCCACAGCTGGCTTGTTGCAGTATAGTCCACTTCAGGTCTGGATACTCCAGCATGCTGGTGGCAGGGAGCTGCCAAGTGATGAGCTGTGCTTCCCCTGACAGAAGTAGCAATAGGCATGCCGCCCACTGCGAGGTTGGCTGGAAGCTTGCCTCTGCAACATGCTCGAACAGCTCAAGGAAGGCTTCCGTGTTGTCCTGCGGCCCCATCTTAAGCAGATGCACAGGAACTCTGGCTGCAGGAGTGACCACTGGAGTGCCTGCTGACTGGACCCAATGCCACATCACCTGCCAGTCCTTCACCTGGATCTCAAGCAGGGCCTGCAAATGCTGCACCTGCTCATTGGACAGGGCAAGCAGCTCTTGGTGCTGTCATTGGAGGTTAACTGTGAGGGTCTGGAGGAGTTCCCTGATTAGTGTGGACTCCATGGGGACGTTCATTTCTCAGTCCCAGGTTTCAGCACCAGTGTAACAACTTTGAGGGTGGGCAATGAGGAACCAGAGTCAGATGCTGCAATTCAAGGTGTGCTCTTTTATTTTTAACCACACTTTTCAGTGACTATTAAACTACACACACACACACGCTGGAGAACACAGCTCTCTCATTCCTAGATGTCCGAAAGACACACAGAGACACATGTTAACAGACAGCCAGTAATTAGAAACAGGTGTACCTCGTCACCCGTTACCAACTGGTTCAACCTGTTCACAGCAGACGCTTGACCACACCCTTGCTGCCAAACCAGCGTTTACCTTGATGATGCTTTGCACACTATTGGTGTTATATTAATGATCTTCATGAAGTAGTCACATGGAATGTTTTTCAATTAACAGGTGTGCCTCATCAAAAGGGGCAGCATGGTGGTGTAGTGGTTAGCACTGTTGTCTCACAGCAAGAAAGTCCTGGGTTCGAACCCAGCGGCTGACGAGGGCCTTTCTGTGTGGAGTTTGCATGTTTGCCCCATGGGTGTGTTCTGGTTTCCCCCACAGTCCAAAGACATGCAGATTAGGCTAATTGATGGCTCTAAATTGACCGTAGGTATGAGAGTGAATGGTTGTTTGTATCTATGTGTTAGCCCTGCGATGACCTGGCGACTTGTCCAAGGTGTACCCTGCCTCTTGCCCATAGTCAGCTAGAATAGGCTCCAGCTTGTCTGCAACTCTGTACAGGATAAGCAGTGGCCTCGTCAAAAGTTAATTTGTGGAATTTCTTGCTTTCTTAATGTGTTTGAGATCAAAATACAGTAAATAACCCGATTCCACAACTATAGTAATCCATGTTATGCTAAGAACAACTCAACTAAGAGAAATGACAGTCCATCATTACATTAAGATATGAAATGTCTTTTAATTAATAAAAGAAAAAACATTGAATTAGGTGTGTCCAAAGTTTTATGTGAGTGCTACACACACATACACACACACACAGACCAGATGTAGCACATGTGAAAAACATGAGTGGTATATAATTCCCACTAAAACACTCATATATTATATATAAGGACTGTTAATGAATTAAAATATTGTGATTAATCGCACTTATTGTCCATAGTTAATTCACAATTAGTCACAAATTAATTGCACATTTTTTATCTATTTTGAAAATCTGTTCTGTTTATCTGTACCTTAAAGGAATATTTTTCAACTTTTTCGGGAGTGGTTAAATATGCTTGCTTTATATAAATGTATGTGGCCAGATCAGGAAGGATAAGGCTGGACACAGCAAAAATTATTTTTGTGGGTATTTTATTCCCCCACTGCATTTAGAAAATAAAGCAATGTTAACTTTATAATTTTGAGGGTTTAGCACAATTCAGTGTGAACAACAATATAGTATCTTGCTCTAGTTCTGTACTTAACTTCAAGCCTCAAACTATGGAATAAAATAAACTAAACAAACGAGGTGATGTGAACTCTGGACAACAGTAGTGTCTATCTTTAAATAAAGATAATAAAAATACAAAACGCAAATAAATACATTTGTTAAGTCACACAGCTTATAAGCATGTTTTCCAGGAAAATGCAGTAACTTACTGGTAAATATACAGTACAGCGGCAGATACAATTATTAACAACAGTCCATAATTATCAACACCTTTTTAGATTTAGATTTTACAAAGGTGAGTTTCAGTTACAACAATTATTATTGGTTAATTAATCAACCGGAAGACCCCCCTCGCCCTTTGATCTTGTCATCTGATGACAGCTCATTACCTGAGATAGAATTCTTTTTAGCACGATCAGCAATTTGAGGAAAACCCGGACATTACGGTATCATCACAGGTAAGCATGGTGGAAAAATCATGGACATGTTTTTACCCATCAAATTCACAGATATTTCATGATATCCTTGTCAAAACCTACTTTGTTTCTTACTCTTTCATTTGACAGTCACCATTTTGTATCTAAACATCTAAACAGGTGTCAATAATAGTGATCACTTTCACTAGTGTCTGCCATTATCGACACCCTGTGGAATTAAGTGACATTTACAACTGTTATCTATTGATGTTTATGTAACATTTTTGAAGTAGATGAAGTACTTTAAAAAAATAAAAGTGCTGTGATTTAAAATATTGTTTTATAATTCATAAAAGAATGGAAGGCTTATAGAGTATGTGGAATCCTCTTGCAATAAATAGAATTAGACCAGAATTAAATTCCTAGCATATAAAAAAATTACATGCTTGAAACATTCAGATTTTTCTATTCCATTTAGAATTTTTTTTTGAGTTTGTTGTAAATATCTACCACATACTGCAATATCAGTAGACATTTTATATCTTTAGATGTAAATTTAAAATCTCAATTTAAAAAAATCACTTATTTGAAAATACTGAAGCTTCACCAATCTGAATCTAATTGCAACAAATTAGAGAATTTTTTGATAGATATTTTGTACTAAATATAAGTCTATGCAAAACAAATTTTAAATAAAAACTATGTTTTGTTAACTTAATACCAAATACTGGTTATTTTTTTTAATAAATAATCATGTGGATGTCGATAATTGTGGAACGGTGTTGATAACTGTGGACAAAGGTGTCAATAATTGTGGAATGGTGTCACATGATCTGATAGGCTAAGTAACTGAGAATCAACTAATTTTTTTTTTCCAGTGGAAGTTTGAGAAATTATCCATGCACAATTTACGAATTGAAAGTCTTTTCCACTTTTACAACGGCCAAAAGACCGTTAAGGTGTTAATAATTGTAGCTGCTGCTCTACATTCATAAGCAAAAACTGCATTTATAAACACTAACAGAACTCACAAATTTCTCAGAATAAAATGAACTCTCTCACTCCAGTGTGCAGCCTGCACACCTCTGGACCATCAAAAGCATATAAAAATACACACATTTTATGTAAACAGTCAGAATGTAACAATATAATGCACTTTATCACAACTTACCGCAACCAGCTACTCGCTACATCGCTCGCTAGTGCTACAGCACTTCCTGATTTTAAACTTGCACAAACTGGCTAGAGGCTAATGGCAAAAAGGCTGGCAATTATAGCTTATAAGCTTACTTGAATGGTTAGGCACATTGACCTCATAGTAGGTTGACCAGACGTTCCCGTTTTCTGGGGACAGTCTCCGGTTTTGGTGGTCTGTCCCTGGCTGTAGCTGTCCCTGGAAATGTCCCCATTTTTAACCATGACCGACAGACCGGAAAAAAAAAGCAGACCGAAATATCTACCAGATTTCAGCAGGCGCCTCGCATATTTAGTGTGGCGGTTTAGCTCGAATATTCAAAAGGATTGTGCATTTTGTGATACAAGCATCAAATTTGGCACAAATGTACATTGATATATGGCGAACATTTTCAGATATTGAGCCACTCGGAATTCTCCCTTCATGTCCGCCATATTGGAATTCAAAATGGCCGCCATTTGAAATCTACATTTTCGATTATCTTTGGGTCTAATGCTGC
Organism: Neoarius graeffei; assembly: GCF_027579695.1. NCBI lineage: Eukaryota > Metazoa > Chordata > Actinopteri > Siluriformes > Ariidae > Neoarius > Neoarius graeffei. The sequence continues at coordinate 46,128,335 of NC_083580.1, forward strand.
TATTGACTCGATTCTGGTGTCTAAATGTATGTTTTGGGGGGCAAGGAATCCAATGGTAACAATCTGCATCGCATATTTTGTACCAATGAGCCGCCATATTGGATTTCAAAATGGCCGTTGTTTGAAATCTACATTTTCAATTATCTTTGGGTCTAATGCTGCTATTGACTCGATTCTGGTGTCCAAATGTATGTTTTGGGAGGAAAGGAATCCGATGGTTACAATCTGCATTGTGTATCTTTATAAATTAGCCAACATATTGGATTTCAAAATGGCCGCCACTTGACTTCTACATGTGCGATTACCTCTGGGTCAAATATTTTTATATTTGCTGGTATCCATTTTTCAAAATGACATACTTTATTACAGTACTCCACTTAATTCATGAGAGATGAATATTCATCATCATGTATTTTTGACAAGACAACATTTTACTCAAAGTCTGTGAAGTAAAAATTGTTTTGACAAGTTTGAGTTATTGATTAGATTCTGTGTTGTTCTAAGTTTGATATGGAACCCGAAGGAGTTCCAACAGTTAAGCAATAGGCTAATTATCCTAAAGTAGGTGAAGGTGACGGGCAGCACAGTGGTGTAGTGGTTAGCACTGTCGCCTCACAGCAAGAAGGTCCTGGGTTCGAGCCCAGCGGCCGACGAGGGCCTTTCTGTGTGGAGTTTGCATGCTCTCCTCATGTCTACATGGGTTTCCTCCGGGTGCTCCAGTTTCCCCCAAAGGCATGCAGGTTAGGCTAACTGGTGACTCTAAATTGACCGTAGGTGTGAATGTGAGTGTGAATGGTTGTCTGTGTGTCAGCCCTGTGATGACCTGGCAACTTGTCCAGGGTGTACCCTGCCTTTCGCCCGTAGTCAGCTGGGATAGGCTCCAGCTTGCCTGTGACCCTGTTGGAGAGGATAAGTGGCTACAGATAATGGCTGGATGGAAGGGTGAAGGTGACTGCATTGTCAAGCAGGAGAAGGTGTGTGTTCCTGAAAGTTTAATTGGAACAACTAGATAATGCTGATGAACAAGAATGAGCATCTATTCTGTCCTCTGCCTCTTGGTTACTTACTCAGTCACTGACTTTTGGTGGATGACTTCCTCATGATTGTACCAAATTCTTTCCTTTTTTTAAAATGATGGATTTAATATTGGTCTGTGGGTGCTCCAAGTTTGGGATATTTTTTTAATAACCAAACCCTAATTGACACTTTTTCAGAACCTTGTCCTGCATGTGTTTTCATAGGTTATTGGTTTTCATGATGCTGTTTGCTTAAGTATGCTCTCTAATAAACCCTGGAGCTTTCTACAGTCAAATCACTGTCTTTAGAATGGAAATCACCTCATAGTTTCTGGAAACTTTCAGCTGATTTAACCATAACTAATTTAGGGGTTTTACACCAATGGAGGGTGAATAGTTGACAAATTAATTTTTTTATTTGTAAATAATTTTGCAAACTATACTGATCAATCCATTTCTCAATAATATGGGCTATTTTGTGTAGAGACATGACATACAGCTCTGGAAAAAAAAAGAAATAAGAGACCACTTAAATCTTTTCTTAAATCAGCATCTCTGTGTACGGCAGCCATTTCATTCCAGTGTCTGTGCTGGGATTCCAACACATCTCATTTTACTTAATGAGGTATTGATTAGGTCATCACCTGCACCAAATATTATTTAATGAGGAAAAGTATAAAATCCACTGATGTGGTCATCACTATCCTCTTGCAATAGGACCAGTCTGGATGGCAAACACAATGCTAGTACTACCTTAAATTTAATTGGAATATAAAAATATCTATTCTTCATGTAACAGTCCACAGAATGGAAACAACAGGGAAGTGAAGTTTAGGTCAGATAAGTGCAAATGTAGATTTCAAATGGCGGCCATTTTGAATTCCAATATGGCGGACATGAAGAGAGAATTCCGAGTGGCTCAATATCTGAAAATGTTCGCCATATGTCAATGTACATTTGTGCCAAATTTGGTGCTTGTATCACAAAATGCACAATAGGTTAGCTATGCTGCCCCACTAATTGTTTTGTGGATCACTTTAAGATGGGCTCAGGCCAATAACAGAGATGTTCTAGAACACTGGCGCAGATTGAAGGGGTGTGCACCCGGTGCACACGCCCCCGTCAAAAAAAAATAGCTTTAGACCGAGATATGCAGACCATTTTTTATTTAATTATTAATACACTTTTTATATATATATATATATATATATATATATATATATATATATATATATATATATACAGTGGAGCAAAAAAGTATTTAGTCAGTCACCAATTGTGCAAGTTCTCCCACTTAAAAAGATGAGAGAGGCCTGTAATTTTCATCATAGGTGTACCTCAACTATGAGAGACAAAATGAGAAAAAAAAATCCAGAAAATTACATTGTCTGATTTTTAAAGAATTTATTTATTTTAAATTATGGTGGAAAATAAGTATTTGGTCAATAACAAAAGTTCATCTCAATACTTTGTTATATACCCTTTGTTGGCAATGACAGAGGTCAAACGTTTTCTGTAAGTCTTCACAAGGTTTTCACACACTGTTGCTGGTATTTTGGCCCATTCCTCCATGCAGATCTCCTCTAGAACAGTAATGTTTTGGGGCTGTCGCTGGGCAACATGGACTTTCAACTCCCTCCAAAGATTTTCTATGGGGTTGAGATCTGGAGACTGGCTAGGCCACTCCAGGACCTTGAAATGCTTCTTACGAAGCCACTCCTTCATTGCTCGGGCAGTGTTTTTGGGATCATTGTCATGCTGAAAGACCCAGCCACGTTTCATCTTCAATGCCCTTGCTGATGGAAGGAGGTTTTCACTCAAAATCTCACGATACATGGCCCCATTCATTCTTTCCTTTACACGGATCAGTTGTCCTGGTCCCTTTGCAGAAAAACAGCCCCAAAGCATGATGTTTCCACCCCCATGCTTCACAGTAGGTATGGTGTTCTTTGGATGCAACTCAGCATTCTTTCTCCTCCAAACACGACAAGTTGAGTTTTTACCAAAAAGTTCTATTTTGGTTTCATCTGACCATATGACATTCTCCCAATCCTCTCCTGGATCATCCAAATGCTCTCTAGCAAACTTCAGACGGGCCTGGACATGTACTGGCTTAAGCAGGGGGACACGTCTGGCACTGCAGGATTTGAGTCCCTGGCGGCGTAGTGTGTTACTGATGGTAGCCTTTGTTACTTTGGTCCCAGCTCTCTGCAGGTCATTCACTAGGTGCCCCGTGTGGTTCTGGGATTTTTGCTCACTGTTCTTGTGATCATTTTGGCCCCACAGGGTGAGATCTTGCGTGGAGCCCCAGATCGAGGGAGATTATCAGTGGTCTTGTATGTCTTCCATTTTCTAATAATTGCTCCCATAGTTGATTTCTTCACACCAAGCTGCTTACGTATTGCAGATTCAGTCTTCCCAGCCTGGTGCAGGTCTACAATTTTGTTTCTGGTGTCCTTTGACAGCTCTTTGGTCTTGGCCATAGTGGAGTTTGGAGTGTGGCTGTTTGAGGTTGTGGACAGGTGTCTTTTATACTGATAACGAGTTCAAACAGGTGCCATTAATACACGTAACGAGTGGAGGACAGAGCAGCCTATTAAAGAAGTTACAGGTTTGTGAGAGCCAGAAATTTTGCTTGTGTCATGGTCTTACGTGTGGGCTTTTCTCTTCAGTTCTCCCAAGCTTCTTTGTCAGATCATCTGCAACTCTCAGCGTGATAACCTGCTCTGTGTTCCTACTACTCTGACTCCTGAAGATATTCTGTTCCGTCTGACTCTGTCTGCTCTCCAGCCCCGGTAACCTGATCTGCCTTCTGTCCTGTTGACTCTGCCTCTTGCCTGCCTCTCCTGTACCTTCGCCTGATCTCCAGCTCGCCCAGCCCTGCTGCTAGCCTGCCTCTCCATCTGCCTGGTGTGAGCAGCCCTGCCTGGAGCCCTACCCTTCTGCCCTGGTAACCTGACCCTGCATTTCTGTCCCCTTTCTTGCTACCTGATTTGCGACTCTGTGTTCCAGCCTGCTCTCTATCTCCTGCCTGCTGAGGGACTGCTTGCTGGGAGACTGCCTGAAACCCAAGAGCTGTCAGCCTACAGCCACACCTCTCTGACTATGCCTGATCCTGTCTGATCTCAGAAGTTAAGCAGGGCTGGGTCTGGCCAGTACTTGGATGGGAGACTTCAGACGTCACCACCATGCTCCCACCAGCCATCCTTGCCTCTCAGTCCTCCTGCCACTGAACTTCACACACATTCTCCCAACTCCCTTTTATTAATAAACTGTGGTTCGAGTGCATTTGATCTCCTCTCCTGTCTGGTCCTTGACAGAACGATCTGACCCGACATGGAGTCAGTGCCCGAACTCTCTGCCCAAGACCGGCTGCAGTGCACCGAAGGAGATGTCAGTCGGATGTCTGCCGACATTGCAGCCCTGATCCAGCTTGGTCAACAGCAACAACGACTGGACCAAGCACTCCAGCTGCTCACTGCCCTAGCACCCCCAGCTCCTCCGAGTCAACCACCGCTGCCTCTCGTTGCATCAGCCCCGTCATACCTGCCGCTGACGTGCCAGCTCCGGGAGGTGCTCTTGCTGCACTCAATGCCCCGGAACCCAAGGTCGGCAGTCCGGAGCGTTTTGACGGTGACCCCTCCCAAGTCCGTGCTTTCCTGACCAGCTGCCGGTTGTTGTTCGATCTGCAGCCCAGAACCTTCGCGGCGAAGGTTGCCTTCATCCTCACTCATCTGACTGGCCTCACCTGCCTGTGGGGGACTGCTGAGTATGAACGCCGGACACCGGCATGTGCCTCCTTCTCCCTATTTGCAGCGGAGATGACTAAGGTCTTCGACCTGGGCTCGTCGTCAGTAGAGGCATCCGGAGGACTGATGAGTATTCGCCAAGGCAGACAAACAGTGGCTGACTACTCGATTGATTTCCGGACCTTGGCCCGGCGCAGCAAGTGGAACATGCAGGTGCTGGTGGATGTCTTTCTGCACAGCCTGGCCGACTACATGAAGGACGAATTGGTTTCGTATGAACAACCATCGACACTCAATGAGGCCATTGCCCTGGCCGTCCGCATTGACCACCGGGTCCAGACCCATCAATGAGAGATGGCCTGCCAGACTCAGCCAGTCACCAGTGCACGGAGTAACCCAGCCCCTTCTACGTCTCCTGCTGTTTCTCCGCCGAGCCTTCTGGACCAGTCAGAGCTCATGGAGATCGGCCGTGCTTCCTTCAGCCCGGCAGAGCGCCAGCGTCGGATCACCTCCAATCTGTGCCTGTACTGTGGGGGTGATGGTCACCGTGCTGCCTCTTGCCCAGTAAAAGCCCGAGCTCACCGGACATAGGAGGGGCCCGGCTGAGCTCAATGACCATCCATTCCTCCACCAGCCAGAAACCTATGCTCCAAGTTTGTCTTCATCTGTCGGATTCCACCCACACCCTGGCCGCCCTGGTTGACTCTGGTGCCGAGGCTAACATCATGGACACCGAGCTTGCGCGCCAGTTGGGTCAGCAAAGCCATCACTTATCCTCTCCCATTCCAGCCAGGGTGCTGGATGGCCATCTCCTTGGCACCGTCACCTGCCTCACTGCCCCTGTTCCGATGACTCTGTCAGGCAACCACCACGAAACCATCCAGTTTCACCTGCTCCATTCCCCCGGCCAACCTCTCATCCTGGGCTATCCATAGCTCCGCCAGCACAGTCCTCACATCGACTGGGCCACTGGAACGATAAGAGAATGGGGCAAGGACTGCCACTGGACCTGCTTACGAGCCGCCACTCTACACCCCCGTACTCCACCTGCCAGCTCAGCCCCTGACCTCACTAATGTCCCAGTGTGTTATCACAGCCTTCGGGAGGTATTCAGCAAAGCCAAGGCCACTTCCTTGCCTCCTCACCGGCCCTACGACTGTGCCATTGATCTCCTCCCAGGCACTGCACCACCCAAGGACCATCTCTACTCTCTGTCCACCCCGGAAAGGAAGGCGATGGAGGACTACATCAGTGACTCTCTGGCTGCCGACCTCATCCGTCCATCCTCCTCTCCCGCCGGCGCTGGGTTCTTCTTCGTGGGAAAGAAGGATGGATCCCTGCGCCCATGCATCGATTACAGGGGTCTCAACGACATCACTGTCAAGAACCGATACCCTCTCCCACTGCTCACCTCCGCCTTCAAGCTGCTCCAGGGAGCCACGGTCTTCACCAAACTCGATCTCCGGAATGCCTACCACCTGGTTCAGATAAGGGAGGGAGACGAGTGGAAGACCGCATTCAACACCCCCACCGGTCATTATGAATACTGGGTGATGCCGTTTGGCCTTACCAACGCGCCAGCGGTGTTCCAGGCTCTGGTGAATGATGTCCTGCGAGATATGTTGAACAAGTTCGTGTTCGTTTTCCTCGACGACATCCTGATCTTCTCCCAAACCCTGTCCAAATACACCCAGCATGTCCAGCAAGTGCTCCGTCGTCTCCTTGAAAACTCCCTCTTCGTCAAGGCAGAGAAGTGTATGTTTCATGCCAAGTCTGTGGGGTTCCTGGGGTACATCGTGGCAGAGGGGAGCATCCAGATGGACCCTGCCAAAGTCTCAGCAGTGACTTCATGGCCAGTACCAGAGAGCAGGAAGAAGCTTCAGCAGTTCCTGGGCTTCGCAAATTTCTACAGGAAATTCATTCGTAATTACAGCACCATTGCATCACCCCTCACTGCCTTGACCAGCACCAAACAGCCCTTCACCTGGACTCCGGCTGCCAACGAAGCCTTTGCCACCCTCAAGGCTCAGTTCACCACTGCTCCCGTCCTCCGGATGCCAGATGCGGAGCGGCAATTCATTGTAGAGGTGGATGCCTCAGATGTGGGAGTTGGGGCAGTGCTCTCACAGAGGTCAGCGGATGACAACAAACTCCATCCCTGTGCATTCTTCTCCCGCCGGCTATCGCCGGCCGAATGCAATTATGACATAGGCAACCGGGAACTGCTGGTGGTCAAGCTCGCCCTGGAGGAATGGCGTCACTGGCTGGAGGGGTGCGTAGTCCCATTCCTGGTCTGGACAGACCATAAGAATCTGGAATACATCCGCACCGCCAAACGACTCAACCCCAGACAGGCCCGCTGGGCTCTCTTTTTCACCAGATTCAATTTCACCCTTTCGTACCAGCCCGGATCTCGCAACACCAAGCCTGATGCACTCTCCCGCCAGTTCCAGAAGGATGATGCCCCCTCCAAGGATCCGGCTCCCATCCTACCTGACCCCTGTATCATTGCTGCTCTGACCTGGGACATCGAAGAATGAGTGCGGGAAGTCCTCCGTGACCAACCCAGCCCCAGTGCATGCCCCGCTAGTTGCCTCTTTGTTCCTGAAGACCTGTGATCCCAGGTTATACAATGGGGACACGACTCCCGTCTAGCCTGCCACCCTGGTTCTACTCGCACCTACCACCTGCTCGCCCAACGGTTCTGGTGGCCTACTATGAGCAGGGATGTGCGAGACTTCGTCCGAGCCTGCCCTACCTGTAATCAAAATAAGTCCTCCAGCCGGCCTCCTGCCAGTTTGCTCCAGCCTCTGCCCGTGCCAATGCGACCCTGGTCCCACATTTCCCTGGATTTTGTTACGGGTCTGCCCCCTTCTAACGGGATGATGGTCATACTCACCATCGTGGACCGCTTTAGCAAGATGGCACACTTTGTTCCCCTCCCAAAACTACTGTCGGCCAAAGAGACCACCCAGATCGTCCTGCAGCATGTCTTCCGCATCCATGGGCTGCCCAAGGACATCGTTTCGGACTGGGGGCCGCAATTCGCCTCCTCTTTCTGGAAGGAGTTCTGTCACCTACTCGGGGCCACCGTCATCCTCACCTCCGGATTCCGACCCCAGTCCAATGGCCAGTCAGAGCGGACTAACCAGAAGTTGGAGAAGGCACTTCGGTGCATGGCGTCACGCAACCCTAGGGCCTGGTGCGAGCACCTGCTGTGGATGGAATACTCTCACAACTCCCTCACCAGCTCAGCCACTGGGCTGTCCCCATTCCACTGTGTGTATGGCTACCAACCCCCCCTGTTCCCCAGCCAGGAGGGAGAGGTCACCTGCCAGGCCACCCTCACCTATGCACACCGATGCTGCTGCACCTGGTCTCAAGCCCACGCTGCACTCCTCAAGTCAGTCACCAGCTACTCTACTGGAGCCAACCGGCGGAGGACGCCTGCGCCCACCTACCAGGTGGGCCAGAAGGTGTGATTATCAGCCAAGGACCTGCCCCTCCAGGTGGAGTCTCATAAGCTGGCACCTCGGTTTGTCGGACCATTCCCGATCCAGAAGATAATCAGCCAGTCTGCTGTTTGGCTCCGACTGCCCAAGTCAATGAGAGTGCACCCCACCTTCCACGTCTCTAAGATTAAGCCAGTGCACGAAAGCCTGCTGGTCCCAGCTGCACCTTCTCCTCCTCCTCCTCGTCTCATTGATGGTGGCCTGGTCTACTCCGTCCGGTGACTGCTGAAGTCACGGCGCAGGGGCAGGGGCCTCCAATACCTGGTGGATTGGGAGGGCTATGGTCCTGAGGAGAGGATGTGGGTCCCTGCTAGGAGAATCATAGACCATACCCTCATCAGCACCTTTCATCGCCTGCATCCGGACCAGCCGGCCAACTGGAGGGGTCGACCAAAGGGTCCTTATCGGAATGACGATGCGCCAACCGCTACTGTCCCCGAGTCCGATTCTGAACCAGATCCTGAGGCCTTGGACACTGACCGGTCAGAGGAGTTCTGACCCTCCACCGGTATTCCCCCTCCTCCCGCCCATCTTTGTGGATCTGTGGCTAGGGACTTCGGGAGCCATCCCTTGGGGGGGTTCTGTCATGGTCCTACATGTGGGCTTCTCTCTTCAGTTCTCCCAAGCTTCTTTGTCAGATCATCTGCAACTCTCAGCATGATAACCTGCTCTGTGTTCCTACTACTCTGACTCCTGAAGATATTCTGTTCCGTTTGACTCTGTCTACTCTCCAGCCCTGGTAACCTGATCTGCCTTCTGTCCTGTCGACTCTGCCTCTTGCCTGCCTCTCCTGTACCTTCGCCTGATCTCCAGCTCGCCCAGCCCTGCTGCTCGCCTGCCTCTCCATCTGCCTGGTGTGAGCAGCCCTGCCTGGAGCCCTACCCTTCTGCCCTGGTAACCTGACCCTGCATTTCTGTCCCCTTTCTTGCTACCTGATTTGTGACTCTGTGTTCCAGCCTGCTCTCTATCTCCTGCCTGCTGAGGGACTGCTTGCTGGGAGACTGCCTGAAACCCAAGAGTTGTCAGCCTACAGCCACACCTCTCTGACTACGCCTGATCCCGTCTGATCTCAGAAGCTAAGTAGGGTTGGGCCTAGTCAGTACTTGATGGGAGACTTCAGACGTCACCACCAGACGTCCCTGCCTCTCAGTCCTCCTGCCACTGAACTACACACACGTACTCCCTTTTCATCTGTTATTAATAAACTGTGGTTTGAGTGCATTTGATCTCCTCTCCTGTCTGGTCCTTGACAGCTTGTTTGTAGGTGACCAAATACTTATTTTACCGAGGAATTTACCAATTAATTCATTAAAAATCCTACAATGTGATTTCCTGGATTCTTTCCCCCATTCTGTCTCTCATAGTTGAAGTGTACCTATGATGAAAATTACAGGCCTCTTTCATCTTTTTAAGTGGGAGAACTTGCACAATTGGTGGCTGAATAAATACTTTTTTGCCCCACTGTATATACAGGGGCGGCACGGTGGTGTAGTTGTTAGCGCTGTCGCCTCACAGCAAAAAGGTCCGGGTTCGAGCCCCGTGGCCAGCAAGGGCCTTTCTGTGCAGAGTTTGCATGTTCTCCCCGTGTCTGCGTGGGTTTTCTTCGGGTGCTCCGGTTTCCCCCACAGTCCAAAGACATGCAGGTTAGGTTAACTGGTGACTCTAAATTGACCATAGGTGTGAATGTGAGTGTGAATGGTTGTCTGTGTCTATGTGTCAGCCCTGTGATGGCCTGGCAACTTGCCCAGGGTGTACCCCGCCTTTCGCCTGTGGTCAGCTCGGATAGGCTCTAGCTTGCCTGCGACCCTGTAGAACAGGATAAAGTGGCTAGCGATAATGAGATGAGATGAGATAAATAAATAGTTATGGGGGATTTGTCATGATCCGCTCCGGACTTCCACTCCAGAGATTTATTATCTCCCAGCTCAGCGCAATCCCGATCCGGGACGGGACTTCCATCTTGCCGGCATTCACTTCCTGGTCTGCTCTGCTATGTATAAATAGGCCATTCTCAGACGGGGACTTTGCCAGAATGTCTTGTCTGTTTCTCATGTTGTCTCTGTGCCATTTTGCTTCCTGGATTTTTGCGCTCTGTTTTTGCCTATTCTTTGCCACAGTTTTTGCACTCTCATCTTGCCATTTTTTCAAGTTTTTGTGCTATGTTTTTTGTTTACGTTTTTTTTTTGTCTGGACTATTTTTGCTAATTTTGTTCATTTATTCTCTTGGACCTTAATTAAATATTTTTTTTTATTCATTGGATTTTCTGGTTTGTGTTTTCTGCTTTTGGATCCTACTCACCACATCTCGTCACCCATAGCAGGATTGAGCTGAAGAGTTAATGGTATAAATTTGTTTAATAGTAGGTCCTATAGCTTAGGTTTTTTCGCTTGTGAGCTGAATGCAGTGAAAAGCAAGCTGGGTGAGTCCTGTTGGATTTTAACAGGGCGTGGGAACTTTGTGCATCACGATAACATACTGCATTCCTGGACTGCACTGTAGACTACATGTAAAGGGCATGCGCCATCCTTTTTGTTAGCAAGTGTGTTTTTATATATATATATATATATATATATATATATATATAATATCGGCGGCATGGTGGTGTAGTGGTTAGCGCTGTCGCCTCACAGCAAGAAGGTCCTGGGTTCGAGCCTCGTGGCCGGCAAGGGCCTTTCTGTGTGGAGTTTGCATGTTCTCCCCGTGTCCACGTGGGTTTCCTCTGGGTGCTCTGGTTTCCCCCACAGTCCAAAGACATGCAGGTTAGGTTAACTGGTGACTCTAAATTGACCGTAGGTGTGAATGTGAGTGTGAATGGTTGTCTGTGTCTATGTGTCAGCCCTGTGATGACCTGGCGACTTGTCCAGGGTGTACCCCGCCTCTCGCCCGTAGTCAGCTGGGATAGTCTCCAGCTTGCCTGCGACCCTGTAGAAGGATAAAGCGGCTTGAGATAATGAGATGAGATGAGATATATAATCGGCTGTCCGGCTACTGCTTGTATTCATTAATAGGGTATCCCTGTACCTACCGTACTCTGTGTATGTACATGGGACATGTGCTGTTTTGGGGGGTGAGCCTCACTTTGATTTTTATGACAGTGACTGGATAGGTCTGTGAGAGATGTTGATTTTTGCAATGGCTCTGAAGAAAATCTGCTTGAAATCCCTTGAGTCTTGGGAACTAAGACTTATTATAGGACTTGTTCACATTCAACTCACACAATCATTATATAGTTATCTCAGTCTATTAGACCCAGGAGCTCAGATTGCAATTACTGACTTTGTATTACAGACATGCAACTCTTGTAGTCTCATCTCATTATCTGTAGCCGCTTTATCCTGTTCTACAGGGTCGCAGGCAAGCTGGAGCCTATCCCAGCTGACTACGGGCGAAAGGCGGGGGACACCCTGGACAAGTCGCCAGGTCATCACAGGGCTGAAACATAGACACAGACAACCATTCACACTCACATTCACACCTACGGTCAATTTAGAGTCACCAGTTAACCTAACCTGCATGTCTTTGGACTGTGGGGGAAACCGGAGCACCCGGAGGAAACCCACGCGGACATGGGGAGAACATGCAAACTCCACACAGAATGGCCCTCGCTGGCCACAGGGCTTGAACCCAGACCTTCCTGCTGTGAGGCGACAGCGCTAACCACTACGCCACCGTGCCGCCCCTCTTGTAGTCTGTTTATAGTTATTTTGGTATTAAGCTCTGTCTTAAGTGGCCACTCAGTTTACCTGAGTATATTCACTGTCTTATATGTACATTGAATGTCCTGAGCAGGAGCTCAGATTGCAGTTGCTAAAACAGTAATTTATTGATATAAAGTGTTTTGTGGTCAGTGTATTACACTGTAGTGTGTCATGTGGTAATGCATTATATGACAATGCAACTTTCGTAAATATTACCATATATCAGTTGTAATTATGTTCTACGCATATACCTGCATCTCTGAAAATATTATTTTCAGTGACTAATAAAATGGTTTTGAAAGTTCCTACTTTTAAAACATATTTTAATATGGTAATTTTCTTTAAGATATTTCATTCACAACATGTCTATGACAGCTCAAAATGCATCTCCAGGCATTTAAAAATTCCAGAGGCCCCCGGACCTCTTGCCTTATTGGGTTGACCTCCCCGTTCCCATTTTCCTGGATCCGCCCCTGGAACAGCTCTGGCGATAGCCTTTCCAGTATTTTGACTGGTGGATCTGAGGAACAACTTTTTTAGCAGAGTGCTATAATCTTTGCCTAAATTAAAGTAATTAATTCAGCTTTGACAGATTGCTTCATCTGCTCCTAGACAGGTGAACCATAGTCTTTTTTTTTTTTGTAGGCCTAAGTGACATTGTTATCTGTTATTTAGCCTTTAAATGTATAAACTATATTTTGCAATGTTGTATATGGCATAATATTGCTTGCCGCACTGTACTGAGATGTAGCGGTTGACCTAACAAACCGTAGCCTAATGCGACCAATGCTAGCAGGAGAAAGCTCAGTGCAGCGCCAATCAGCCAGCTGAAGTTGTTGCTAGATGTAGCATTGCTGTAACAGAAATTCAGCTGTGGTAAAATTGTAACAGTTCAATGGCATAAGCTAACTCTCACACATTTGTTGTGTTATCCCACAGAGTAGCTGGCTTTGTAAAGCTGTAGGCTAATGGCAATGTTACCAAAGTGTCAGTATAATTTGTTGTGATGTGTAGCAGACTACCCATTTTGATTAAGGCTACTCATTTACAGTGGTATACAAAAGTTTGGGCACCCCTGGTCAAAATTGCTGTTACTGTGAATAGTTAAGCAAGTTGAAGATGAAATGATTTCCAAAAGGCATAAAGTTAAAGATGATTCATTCCCTTTATATTTTAAGCAAAAACAATTTTTTATTTTCATCTTTTACATTTTCAGAATGACAAAGGAAAAGGGCCTGAAGCAAACGTTTGGGGACCCTGCATGGTTAGTACCTAGTACCACCCCCTTTGGCAAGTATCACAGCTTGTAAACACTTTTTGTAACCAGCTAATAATCTTTCAGTTCTTACCTGAGGCATTTTCACACACACACCCTTGCAAAAGGCTTCTAGTTCTACAAGTTTCTTGGGCTGTCTTGCATGCACTGCTCTTTTGAGATCTATCCACAGATTTTCAATGATGTTTAGGTCAGGGGACTGTGAGGGCCATGGCAAAACCTTCAGCTTGTGCCTCTTGAGGTATTCCATTGTAGATTTTGAGGTGTGTTTTGGATCATCATCTTATTGTACGACCCATCCTCTTTTTAACTTCAACTTTTTTACAGATGATGTGATGTTTGCTTCCAGAATTTGCTGGTATTTATTTGAATCCATGCTTCCCTCGACCAATGAAATGTCAGAGTTGCTTCAGAGTTAGAGAGGTGTTCTTTTCCTGGAATTTGGCACCCTTTTTTCTCCAAACATACCTTTGCACATTGTGGCCAAAAAGTTCTATTTTGATTTCATCAGTCCACAGGACTTGTTTCCAAAATGCATCAGGCTTATTTAGATGTTCATTTGCAAACTTCAGACACTGAATTTTGTGGCTAGGACACAGGAAAGGTTTTCTTCTGATGACTCGCCCATGAAGGTCATATTTGTTCAGGTGTCGCTGTATAGTAGAACAGTGCATCACCACTCCAGGGTCTGCTAAATCTTTCTGAAGGTCTTTTGCAGTCAAACAGGGTTTTTTTTTTTAATTTGCCTTTCTAGCAATCCAACGAGCAGTTCTTTCAGAAAGTTTTCTTCATCTTCCAGACCTCACCTTGATCTCCACTGTTTCTGTTAACTGCCATTTCTTAATAACATTACAATCTGAGGAAACAGCTACCTGAAAACATTTGCTACGTTCTTGTAGCCTTCTCCTGCTTTGTGAGCATCAATTATTTTATTATTCAGAATGTGAGGGAGTTGTGTAGAGGAGCCCATGGTTATTGATTTTAGGGACAAGTTTGAGGAGTCAGAGAATTTATACAGCTTTGAAATCTGCATCATCTGACCTTTCCTAATGAAGAATTTGAATAAGCCTCAGCTCAATAAGCTAATTAAGGTCTGGAACCTTGGTAAAAGTTACCTGAGAACTCAAATGTATTGGGGTGCCCAAACTTTCTCATGGTATTCCTTTTCTTATTTCACTCTCCAATTGTACAAAACAAAAATAATACACAAATCTTGCAGAAAATGCAGAAAAGAAATGTGTTGTCTTTACCTTTATGTCTTTTGGTGATCAGTTCATCTTCTGCTCACTTAACTGTTCACAGTAACAGACATTTTCAGTAAAAGGTGCCCAAACTTTTGCATGCCACTGTAGGCTAGGTTGTCAATTCAGCTATGGCTACAATTTAGGCTATGGGAGATCGGGAATAATTTATATTCTCAATAATAACAATAATAATAATAATAATAATAATAATAATAATAATAATAATAATGTTACCATGCCTTGAAATTGCTTGGATTGAAGTAAACTGTTTATTTTTAAATTTTCAGTTTAAATTTGATATTTTTAAATACATTGTCCATTACTAGTGGCATATATGGTAATTAATTTAATATATTTACTTTTATGGATTTAAAACATATATTTCAGCTAGCTTACATTTTAAGAGTTTATAAATCTAAACTATGTACCCATACCAGAGATTTTCACATTGTCTTTAATTAATGTTAACCTAAAGCAGTTGCAGAATCGGCCTAGAGTGCATTCAGTGAGGAAAATCCCACTTTTTATGCAATGCATGCTCAAAATACATGAAAACCAGAAATGTTCCCCCTTTTAATTACAAAGATGAAAACATTAGATATTTTAATGATATTTTCACCACCGAACTGAAAATGTCCCCAGTTTTCTTCTCAGAAATCTGGTCACCTTACCTCATAGCTCTGGAAACCAAAGGATGTCACAGGGCTAAAAACTGTTGTAGCTCTATCACCCTAAATGACTTCAGGCCAGTGGCACTCACATCAGTCACCATGAAGTGCCTAGAAAAACTAGTCCTCACACACATCAATCACACGGTCCCGGACACTGTCGACTCCCTTTGGTCAGTGGACAACGTGGTAGCAATAGCCCTACACCACACTCTGCAACACCTGGAAAGCAGCAGAACCTATGCCAGGATGCTCTTCCTGGACTACAGTTCTGCCTTCAATACCATCCGCCCAGGCAAGCTGATCAAGAAGCTTACAGACCTTGGCGTCCCAACTCCCACCTGCAACTGGATTCTGGACTTCCTGACAGAAAGACCACAGGTGGTAAGAATGGGAGGACAAGTGTCTGCTGAGCTCACAGTCAGCACAGGATCCCCACATGGCTGCTGCCTTAGCCCCAAACTCTTCATCCTGTACACCCATAACTGTGTCTCCACCCAGGACAACACCTTCATCATCAAACATGCTGATGACACCACTATCCTGGGGCTCATCAAGGGGGGAGACGAGTCAGGGTACAGGACCCTGGTAAACAACATTCTTGTCTGTGGAGAGGAGAACGACCTCATCCTCAACACAGACAAGACCAAATAAATAATACTGGACTTTAGGAAGAATCCTTCCCCTCTACAGCCTCTCGTCAAAGGGACTGAGGTGCAGAGGGCCGACAGCTACAGATTCCTGGGACTGCAGGTTACATCTGACCTGAGCTGGACTCTTAACACCACAGCCACAGTGAAAAAAGCAGAAAACAAAGGCTTTATTTCATCAGGCTGCTCAGGAAAGCTGGTCTGAACCATCGCCCTCTCACCCTGGCCTACAGAGGACTGATAGAGAGCATCCTCACTGCAGGCATCACCGTCTGGTATGGTAACACCACACAGGCAGAGAGGAAGGCTCTGCAAAGAGTCATAAATACTGCGGAGAGGTTCATAGGGACAAAACTTCCTTCCATGGACTCTATGTATGTGCAGCACTGTCGGAAAAGAGCAGAGGGAATCCTCAGAGACTCACTCCACCCAGCTCACTCTCTGCTCAGACACAAACACTGCACGTACAACCTGAGACACAGGAGATCGGACAGTATCATCACTCATAGAACACAGTTTTTCAACAGCTTCTTCCCTGCCACAGTCAGACTGATGGCAAAACAAAATTATTGAATAAGTGTAACAATAACCATTACTACCTCACTTCACTTCTCATCTCATCTCATTACCTCTAGCCGCTTTATCCTGTTCTACAGGGTCGCAGGCAAGCTGGAGCCTATCCCAGCTGACTATGGGTGAAAGGCGGGGTAGACCCTGGACAAGTCGCCAGGTCATCACAGGGCTGCAGAGGTGGAAAAACCCGGGTGCAGAAAGTAAAAACCCTGCCACATTTTTGCTCCAGCCAATTCAATGAACCAGCTGATCCTAATTACCACATCCCCTAAGCCAGGTTGATGAGCTAATTGGTGAAATCACCTGTGTTGAGAGCCCAGGCAGAAGGAAAACCTAAGCAGGACTTTTACTTTGTCAATCCAGTTTTTCCACCTCTTCAGGGCTGACACATGGACACACACAACCATTCACACTCACATTCACACCTACGGTCAATTTAGAGTCACCAGATAACCTAACCTGCATGTCTTTGGACTGTGGGGGAAACCAGAGCACACGGAGGAAACCCACACGGACACGGGGAGAACATGCCAACTCCGCACAGAAAGGCCCTCGCCGGCCACAGGGCTTGAACCCAGACCTTCTTGCTGTGAGGAGACAGCGCTAACCACTACACCACTGTGCCGCCCCATATGCAATATGTGATATACTATTATCTGTGAAACAGGAATATGTGTCATATATCCTTTGATAAATGTGCAATATTTTAACTGTGCAATATCCCCACATAACTTTCATTCCCCTCCCAAAATGTGCAATATTTCCATATAACTTTCCCCTCTTTTAATAATCCAGGAACAGCACTCAGGACTAGCCTTTTATTTTATTAATGTTATTTACCATTTGCCCTCTCCTTCTGTTTAATACTTGTATTAACATTTTGAGCATATAACCTTTTTTCCCTCCCCCCCAACGTATTGTATAGTGTTTCTATATTTTATATTTTTATTATAGTGTTTTATTTTCTAATCTGTTGACTGAGAGAGCCCTCCACAAAAATTCCAATGTGTCTGAACTGTTGGTTTATGCACAAATGGCAAATAAAATAAAAAATTAAAAAAAAACTTGGAAAAAAGAAAAAACCTTGTTCCTCAGCACATTTACAACAGCATCAGGCTTAGTTAGAGTGAAGGTGGAGTTGTTCATTAAATGTGATAATAATAATATAATTCACATTTGTGGGGTGTTTTTTTTATTTTATTTTATAAAACAGTTTATGTGCAAGTTATGTTACAGATCCAGTGTCCTGAAGAGAACATTTAATGGTTTCGGCATGGTGTTAAACTGGAGGTTATAAGCATCTGTTACTTATTAGCCGTATTAGCCTCATAGCTACAGAGACAAACATAGGCAATGTAGTATTCCTGCAGATATTGTATTGTTTGATGCAGTGTTCAGGAGCTCATTTTTAAGCATGGATTTTGCAGGATCTAGTCATGCACAGTGTGTTAATTTAAATGGCATGTGTAGTAAATCAGTTTTTCTGATGGCATGATGTTTACAGAGCAGTTCATCACATGCGACCCAGCTTCAGGTTCCTCAGTGCTGCTCTACTTTTCATGAAAAACCAGGGGGCTCACAGAGTTCAAATGACATTATGCATCACTGATATGTGATGTAACAATGTGATGCAAGTTGTGTTCAGAAGCTGAATTTCAAATATCCGCTTTCAGGATTCAAATACAAAAAGTGCATCCATGCAAAGCAAATGGGTAAGATGAAATCAGCTCCAGCATCTCTTTGCTCAATAACTCATTATGAAGCCCTTTGGATGCTCTGGAACAGGAAGGCTTGAAACTGTTGCTCTGTAGCTCTGCAGAACTTGCATACAGTATCTCTATTCCACGCTAAGCAGCATCTGATTGATTATATGCATTCCACAGGAGGCTCATACTTCCCCAAGGAGAACAGAAGTGTATAAGTTCTCATTATCATCTCTGTGCCTTGTTTAAAATTCTCAACATGATCTCTAATCATGTTAACACCTGTAGCATCAGGCAGAGTGTGTCAGATCCTATAAGCATGGATTATTAGCCTTTGTAGTGCCTATTAGCCTTGAAAAAATTTCAGTGTCCCCTTTTTCACTTCATATTTCCTATTTTTCACCTCTTCACCCTAATGCCTTACATAAGTATTTCACCACTTTGAACTTTTCCAAATTTTTTCTCGTATAGAAACAGCTGAAGATGAAGAAGCTATCAAAACAAGTCTGGAAAAAAGTTCTGGAAAAGTATTGATCAGGGTTTGGTAATTAGGAAAAAAAACACCCACAACCAAACCTTGAACAGAGCATTGAATAAAAAATGAGTATGGCACAACCATTATTTTGCCTATACAGAGATGTCAAAAAAACAGTGACAGGCCAAAGAAGGGATTAACAAGAGTAGCAACCAAGAGGCCAAGGATAACCCTGAAGGAGCACACAGAGACCCACAGCTCAGATGGGAGAAGTTATTCACAAAACAACCATAGCTAGAACACTCTTCCATTTTATGGAAGAGTGTAAGTAATATGAAATCCTATTTGGAATTTGCAGAAAGGCATGATAAAGTTATGTAGAAAAAGATTCTTCAGGACTATACTGAGATCAAGTGAGATTTTAATTGCAATTAAGTAAACTCAATTCAAATAATTATGTAACTTGTGATGGCAACTTGGTTGTACCACAACTTAAGGATTTCACGTCAATGGGAGGAGGGGGTCAATACTTATGTAATCATAATTGTTATGTTTATTTTAAGTTCTTTTATTTGTATGTAATTTTGCAAACAATATTTAACTAGTTCCTTTTCTCTCCTTGGATACTTTACTATGATAATTATTTTGGAAAGCACTTTCCCAAAATGTTTTTGTGCTAACCTACATATTATTATTATTATTATTATTATTATTCATCTCATCTCATCTCATTATCTCTAGCCACTTTATCCTTCTACAGGGTCGCAGGCAAGCTGGAGCCTATCCCAGCTGACTACGGGCGAAAGGCGGGGTACACCCTGGACAAGTCGCCAGGTCATCGCAGGGCTAACACATAGACACAGACAACCATTCACACTCACATTCACACCTACAGTCAATTTAGAGCCACCAATTAATCTAACCTACATGCCTTTGGACTGTGGGGGAAACCGGAGCACCCGGAGGAAACCCATGCGGACACGGGGAGAGCATGCAAACTCCACACAGAAAGGCCCTCGCCGGCCGCTGGGCTCAAACCCAGGACCTTCTTGCTGTGAGGCGACAGTGCTAACCACTACACCACCGTGCCACCCTATTATTATTATTATTATTATTATTATCAATATTTACAACTCATCTTTTATTCACTGCATTAGTATATGTCTTGGCTGTGACTGATTTTAGATAAGTCCAATCTACAACAACAACATTTAATTTATGTAGCGCCTTTCACCAGCCCAATGACGCTTTACAGCGGGTTGCGTTAGGAAGGGCATCTGGTGTAAAACCAATGCCAAATCAAATATGTAGAACAGAGCCATGGTGGTGACCCCTAATGGGAGCAGCCGAAAGACGGTACTCCACTACAGTAGACTGCGCACTTCTCAATGCTTTTAAATAATTTGTTAAATTATATTTATTCACACATGCACAGCTTCTACGACCCTGATTACGTAGACCCTAATTACCCTGATCCCAACTTTTTTTGGAATGTGTTGTAGGCCTAAAAAGCAGGAATTTATGTATTTTAATAAATGAAATAAAGTTGACCAGACAAAACATGAAATATCTTGGATTCATGCTGTCTGCAATAAAATACAAGGCAAAGTAAAAGTAAATTTAGAAATCACAGCATTTGCATTTGGCATATTTGCATTTTCCATACTGTTCCAACTTTTTTTTTGATTTGGGGTTGTATTTCTAATTAGAAGTAAAAGTATAAAGTAATAATAATAAGTAAGTAAATATTTTTACTTGAGTACAGTTTTTGCTTGCTCTTCCCACCTCTGCTTCAACTTGATAAACAACTCTACTGGACTTAAAAGAGTGGCTCGTGAAATGGTAATAAACAAATATCTGCATCCAAAAGGAGATTTTCCTAGTTAATGTTCTTTGCAAACAAATTGGGACTGATGAAAAATGGTGATTTTCTCCTGGCTCAAGCTGTGATGGTTCACTGATAAGGCTCTTCCTTTGACTATTCAAATCAACTATAGCCAAATAAAGACCATCACTCATTTTAAGTGAACTGTGCAATTCGTATTTGAACGGCTCGTGTACAGTATTTGTTCAAAGAACAAAAATTGTGTTTTAAATAAGCTTTACAGAGAAGCTGTGTAATTTAATCAAAATGTTTCAGATGGTGGCAAAAAAGAACAATCACCAGTCGAAATATGTTCCCACTTGAGCCACTTGTGAGCCGAAGGATTTGTGCCTTATTGGTCAGCTGAGTCAAAGCATCTGAATCACTGAAAAAGCTTGTGATTTCTATGGTCATTATATGCGCATCCTGATTTTACAGAGTGACAGATGTCTCCTGACTCCACTCCATCTACAGTGGTGCTTGAAAGTTTGTGAACCCTTTAGAATTTTCTATATTTCTGCATAAATATGACCTAAAACATCACCGGATTTTCACACAAGTCCTAAAAGTAGATAAAGAGAACCCAGTTAAATAAATGAGACAAAAATATTATACTTGGTCATTTATTTATTGAGGAAAATGATCCAATATTATATATCTGTGAGTGGCAAAAGTATGTGAACCTTTGCTTTCAATATCTGGTGTGACCCCCTTGTGCAGCAATAACTGCAACTAAATGTTTCAGATAACTGTTGATCAGTACTGCACATCGGCTTGGAGGAATTTTAGCCCATTCCTCCGTACAGAACAGCTTCAACTCCGGGATGCTGGTGGGTTTCCTCACATGACCTGCTCGCTTCAGGTCCTTCCACAACATTTCGATTGGATTAAGGTCAGGACTTTGACTTGGCCATTCCAAAACATTAACTTTATTCTTCTTTAACCATTCTTTGGTAGAACGACTTGTGTGCTTGGGGTCGTTGTCTTGCTGCATGACCCACCTTCTCTTGAGATTCAGTTCATGGACAGATGTCCTGACAGTTTCCTTTAGAATTTGCTGGTATAATTCAGAATTCATTGTTCCATTAATGATGGCAAGCCGTCCTGGCTCAGCTTCAGCAAAACAGGCCCAAACCATGATACTACCACCACCATGTTTCACAGATGGGATAAGGTTCTTATGCTGGAATGCAGTGTTTTCCTTTCTCCAAACATAACACTTCTCATTTAAACCAAAAAGTTCTATTTGGTCTCATCCATCCACAAAACATGTTTCCAATAGCCTTCTGGCTTGTCCACGTGATCTTTAGCAAACTGCAGACGAGCAGCAATGTTCTTTTTGGAGAGCAGTGGCTTTCTCCTTGCAACCCTGCCATGCACACCATTGTTGTTCAGTGTTCTCCTGTTGGTGGACTCATGAACATTAACGTTAGCCAATGTGAGAGAGGCCTTCAGTTGCTTAGAAGTTACCCTGGGGTCCTTTGTGACCTCACCGACTATTATACGCCTTGTTCTTGGAGTGATCTTTGTTGGTCTACCACTCCTGGGGAGGGTAACAATGGTCTTGAATTTCCTCCATTTGTACACAATCTGTCTGACTGTGGATTGGTGTAGTCCAAACTCTTTGGAGATGGTTTTATAACCTTTTTCAGCCTGATGAGCATCAACAACGCTTTTTTCTGAGGTCCTCAGAAATCTCCTTTGTTTGTGCCATGATACACTTCCACAAACATGTGTTGTGAAGATCAGACTTTGATAGATCCCTGTTCTTTAAATAAAACAGGATGCCCACTCACTCCTCATTGTCATCCCATTGATTGAAAACACCTGACTTTAATTTCAGCTTCAAATTAACTGCTAATCCCAGAGGTTCACATACTTTTGTCACTCACAGATATGTAACACTGGATGAGTTTCCTCAATAAATAAATGACCAAGTATAATATTTTTGTCTCATTTGTTTAACTGGGTTCTCTTTATCTACTTTTAGGACTTATGTGAAAATCTGAAGATGTTTTAGGTCATATTTGTATAGAAATATAGAAAATTCTAAAGGGTTTACAAACTTTCAAGCACCACTGTACTTTTTGCTTTACAGCAATGGGTACTTGGGTGTCTCTGGGTCACCATGGGCAGAACTAAATCACACTTGATGATTGATAGGATCAATAGCTGTGACATGTCTTCAAAATGGTATAGTGCATACTGCACTCTACTGTATAATTCTATAAAATAGAGATAATGCAATCAAACAATTTCCATTCAATTTCATTCAATTGAATGGAATTAAATTTAAAATTGAATTCCTTTCTTCAAGATGGTGGCATGTAGGGACACAGTGGCCCCTCACAGCCCCAGTAACAGCATTTTTAAATGTTGCTTCATCTGTGTCTACATGTTTGGGGTGGAATTGTGGTGTAGTGGTTAGCACTGTCACCTCACAGCAAGAAGGTTCAGGTTCGAGCCCAGCGGCCGATGAGGGCCTTTCTGTGTGGAGTTTGCATGTTCTCCCCATGTCTGTGTAGGTTTCCTCTGGGTGCTCCGGTTTCCCCACAGTTCAAAGACATGCGGTGAGGTTAATATGGGATGGCCTTAGGCTGAAGTGCCCTTGAGCGAGGCACCTAACCCCCAATTTCTCCCCGGGCACTGTAGCATGGCTGCCCACTGCTCTGGGTATGTGTGTGTGTGCTCATTACTCACGTGTGTGCATGTGTGTGTTCACTGCTTCAGATGGGTTTAATGCAAAGAGGAATTTCACTGTGCTTAAGTGTACATGTGATAAATAAAGTTGAATTCTTCTCTGCTTCTGCTTGTCTATGTTAAGGCATAAGTACAGTTGCCAGTTTCTGTTGAATATCAGCAGAACAAGTGAAAACAGCTTGATGGCAGCACAAGAACAGAAACTTCAGAATCTTGGCCTGTTTCCTACTAGGAGAGGAGGTGCCACTGGCAGTAAGAGAGAAAGCAGAAAAGGGGAAAGCATGGCGGTATACAGGCTAGACTAGCGGCTAATCCGAACAGATCAGCAATATCATCCATCATACTCGCCAATGTTCGATCCATAGACAATAAAAAGAACCATATACGCTTTCTGAGAGCCTCCCAGTGTGACACAAGAGACTGCTGTGTTTTCATTTTCATAGAAACATGGCTTGACAACAGCATCCCAGACTCTGCCATACAGCTTGACTGGCTAACGTGCCACAGAGCTGACAGAGCTTGAGCAGTGGAAGGTAAGACCGATGGCAGCATCATGTGTGTATTTATCAGTGATACTTGATATCAGAATACTATAGTAGTTTCTAAAAGCCATTCAGCTCTGGTGGAGTTTATGATCATCAAGTACCATCCTTTTTACCTGCTGAGGGAATTTATTTACAGCTATTCTGTTAGTAGCTGTATACATTACACCCAGTCCTAATAACAGCAACAGAGAGGCAGCACTTATTACCGGTCCCAGACTGGGTGTCTGAAATGAGTGACAGGATTAAAAGACAGCCAGACACAGGTTTATGTGTTAGATGTTCTGACGAATTTTTTAATTTTCTTCGCTTTTCCTTTCCTTAACTATAACTCATTTTCATTATAACAAGTAAGTATAATTTTCAATCATCAGTCCATTCATCAATGCATAGCCTAAACACAGGCACAATCTCTGTTACTGATCTTCAACCTTTGATATACAAAGAAAATAATAAACTGGAATTTCTATGGCTCGTTACCAGTATCTTGTGTCTTGTCTCTTAACATCTTCCTTTCACTAACTTAACTTTCACATAACACCAATAGTGTCATCACATCAAAGCATCAATCAGTAACATTACACCTATTCAAATAACTGAATAGTAAATACACTTCCATTAGTGAATATAAAATATTCAAATAAGAATGTATAACTCATCAGTAAGAAATGCTTTTAACCTTAAACAGTAAGTTTTCAGAACATTATGCTGCCATCACAAACTAAGGCATTTCAGCTGATCGTACATGGCGCGCATGTAAATTCATGGGAGACGCCATCTTAGAACTATGACGCACCCTCTAATTACTTGGTGCACGAATGGTGCAATAAACATTACATTTTTAGCATTCCAACTCGTTTAACTTATACAAGAGCAGCTACATTCCTGCAGATTACAGTGATAACTTCAAAATTATTCTCTCGTTCACCTTAGCAGAACTGGTTTCATTTCAAGCATTAGCATCCAATCGTGGGAGACTAATATTCATAGAAGTTCCAAAAATAATGACTACACAAAAGTAATATTCCCCTACAAAGATCTCTGCATCTTCCTAAATGCCTTAACAGTTTCCCAAGGTACCCTATATGTCGTATTTTATGAGATTACCCACCTGAAATGAGTGACAGAATTAAGAGACAGCCAGACACAGGTTTATGTGTTAGATGTTCTGACGAATTCTTTAATTTGCTTCACTTTTCACCGTCAGAACCAAAGGCTTCTCCCCATCACTACTGGCATAGCGCCATCTACAGGTGTGGTGTGTAACTAGCACAGAAAAGCTTAAATCTCATTGAAAAGGGTATTAGACTGTTAGTCGTACTAAGTTAGGAAGGAAATCAGAATAATAATAATAAAAAAATTATATAGGGGTGTCTTATTCTATTCTGATTAATTACCAGCCCACTACACACTCAGTGAAATGTACCAGGCTATCGGTAAGCTACAGACAGCCCACCAAGATGGATTTTTTATTCTTGCTGGGGATTTTAACCATGCCAACCCAAAGACTGTTTTACCCAAGTGTGGCAGTGGTCAAGCATCAGTTTGTGAATGGACGGCGGGGCCAGGGAAGGTGAGTGGCAAAGAGATCGCACCTGCTGTCAATCGATGTTGTGTGTGTGTGTGTGTGTGTGTCTGTTCCAGTGATGACAGAGCAGCAATAAGGAGGGGGAGAGCGAAGAGGTGGCTGTCTCCCAACCGGAGCATTTGTGCATATGTGTCACAGTCCGGTCCAGTCCATCCATGCCTTAGATTGTGGGACTTCGATGCCAGCTCCAGGCCAAATCCAGGACAGGAATTCAGTCCTGCCTTGCTGAAGGCCATTTCCTGAAGCAGCACTCCCACACCTGCTACCACTCCTCTCCCATCAGCCAGGGCTTTTTAAGAACTGTTTGGAGCTACTCCATTTGCCAGACTGTCTCTTGTAGACTTTCCTCGCCTCACTACAGCTCATTGGTATTGTGTCTTCTTGACTCCCCCACCTGAATTTCTCCTTGTTTTTTTTTTGTCAAGTTTTTCTGTCTAGTTTTTTGTCCCTGATCATGTCTTCCTGCTCCTCTGTGTTTTTGACCTCTGAGTTAGAGGTCTGCGCGGGTCGGATTTTTCAGTCCCGCTCCCGTCCGTGCCCGCATTGTGCCCTCGCCCGCAAAGAATTATGATTTTCAGTCCCGCTCCCGCCCACGCCCACAAAAAAATTATGATTTTCAGTCCTGCTCCCGCCCGCGCCTGCCATATTTTGTCCCGCTCCCGCCCGCAAATCCCGCATGATGCAGATGTTTGTGTTATTTCTCAGGAAAGTTCTTGTCTTGACACAGCGTGATGGTGCCCCGCCCCCTACTTTGAGTGGATTTGAGCATAAATATCTACAGCTCACGTTCACGTTTGTTATTATTTACCTTGTTTCTGAATTCAGCATGTAGTGTATCTAATAATAATAATAAGTGCTGTCAAGCGACTAAAATATTTAATCACGAATCGCACATTTTTATCACATGAGAAACCACTGTAATTCTCTGATCAGCATAAAAAAGTGAATGGACTTGCTTTGTACCAATGGTGTTTTTTTTTATTTTTTATTGCAAAGCAGAGCTAGTAAGAGAAGTGAATTGATTTACTGCTTGAGTTAGTCTACAACTCTAATCAGAGAGACAGATTACACAGTGACGGTAGGCTTGACTCAATGCTATCCCAGAAATCCTTCCTGTAATATGCAAATTTGGCCGCCTCTGATTGGACAGCCAAATTTGCATATTACAGGAAGGATTTCTGGGATAGCATTGAGTCAAGCCTACCGTCACTGTGTAACCTGTCTCTCTGATTAGAGTTGTAGACTAACGCAAGCAGTAAATCACTTCACTCATGGTTCTCTTGCTAGCTGGGTGTGAACTGTGAGTCATTAGAGTGATCAAAGGATTTCCCGTTAGGGTGATCAATGGTAAACTTAAGATGCCATTCCTCACTCAATCTGGCAATCTGACTCTCTCTGCAAATTTAGGCATCTTAAAATGTTTTTATTAATGCCAAATAAAATACCCAGCACAAATTATATATGATAGACATAAATTAATAATTTATAAATTTTATTTCAAACATGCTTTTAGTTAGCGGGACTGCAGCTTATCACCACTCCTGCCCACGCCGCATATGTGCACTCCCGCTCCCGCCCGCGTGCGCATATGTGCACTTCCGGTCCCGCCTGTGCCCGCAATGAGCTTTCAAAATTTGTCCCGTGCCGCACTGCTTTGCGGCAGGTCCCGTGAGTCCCGCGGGACTCCCGCGGGAGTGCAGGGCTCTACTCTGAGTCTGCTCTTGGGTCCTCACTTCACCTCAGTTCACCACTCCTGATGATGTATGTGTGTGAAAACGACATACTGTTAAGCTGAAAAGCCCAATTGAAAATAAAAGCAAGGTGTTTAACATCATAACCTGTCTGTGCTTCAGTGTTCCACCCACCCTCAGGGACATACAACACCAAGGTACACCAACACGTTGACTTCTCTACAAGTAGTCTAGGACCTGGCTTAGGTGGTGTTTACATTAGACCGTATCCATCTCGTTTTCGTCGCGGATGCACTGTCCGTTCACATTAAAACACCGGGAAATTACTCCACAGGCGGAACAACTTGAATCCGCCAGGGCCCATGTATTCAACCCAGTTCGTATCTGATCCGGTGCTGTGCAAACATTGAGGAAACGCAGTGCTGAGCTCTAGCTGACGTCGTCATTGGACAATGTCACTGTGACATCCACCTTCCTGATTCGCTGGCGTTGTTCATGCCACGTTGGTCATGTGACGCGACTGCTGAAAAACGGCGCGGACTTCACTTCCTGCTATTGTTTCCGCCTTGTATCACCTTTTTGTTTTTCATTAAAGAGTATAAAAGTATGAATATAATACTTTGCTTTGTCATTCTTAATGTTGTTCATGGTAAGATGCAAATACTGCCCATTGTGTAGTTATGATTGTCTTTAGGCTTGCCATCCTTCCACTTGCAAGTGGTGAGTGACTTGCGCATGCCCGATATGCACTGGGATCACACACACAGCGGCTCAGTCCCGAATCACTGCTCATGCGCTTCACTCGCGCGCTCTGTGAGCTGCGAAGGGCCGGAGTGCGCACCCTCCAGAGGGCACTCACTGTTCAGGGCGGAGTGATTTGGAGTGCAGCTACTGAGGAGGAAGCGCTGAGCCGCACTGACACATTTCAACTTGCATGCCGTCTAATTAGTCATGTGATTAGCGTATCCGTGTATTGGCGTTGCTGTGTGCACGCTAATCATGTATTGGCGTTGCTGTGTGCACGCGAATCGTTTTAAAAACGTTAATCTGATGATCCGCTGAGACGGTCTAATGTAAACACCACCTTAGACATGTATGCACATAATTTAGGAGAGTATAACTCAACTGTTATAGGCTAATTTGACCCCAAGGAATAACTTGGGATGTATGCCAAAATTGCTATCTAGGGCGAACAGCCTGAAAATTACCAATCCAAGATGGCCGCCGGTATTACGGTATTATTATTGTGTTACTCTTCATGTTCCTGACCCTGGTTTATGTGACACATAAACAGTAATAATGTGATGTTAAAAGTTGTATTGTTGGCTGTTAAACATTTAGGCTCTCAAGATATTGCTGCCTACTAAAGTAATAAGTTTTGTTTAGTATTTTTCACTTTAACATTCCATTGATCATAGTAGTTTGATTGAAAATAAAATTTCTTTATATTAATCAAATGCTTGTTTCCTTACACTCTCCTAAATTATGTGCATATGTCTCCTAATTCCATGATTTCATGTTTTTTAGTAGGGTTATTCTGTTTTTCTCATATTTTCTGTGAAACTGCAATTTTGGCCAATTTTTGGTGTTTTTTTACCTTGCCCTTGACCATAGCTTGTTCCCTTTTCCTTCAGTCATGAAAATGATGTCACTAATGGATTCCCCATACCCAAAAACCCATAAAATTAAGTACTGTACATACGTCTGTGGTGAGTGGTTCAAAAATTTATATTTTCAATATGGCTACCGGTAGCCAGCTTAGATTGGTAATTTTCGGCCTGTTTGCCCCGGATAGCGATTTTGGCACATGTCCCAAGTTGTTCCTTGGGTTCAAATTAGCCTATAGCAGCTGAGTTATCCTCTCCTTAATTAGGCATATACAGTGCTGCTTGAAAGTTTGTGAAGCCTTTAGAATTTTCCATATTTCTGCATAAATATGACCTAAAACATCATCAGATTTTCACACAAGTCCTAGAAGTAGATAAAGAGAACCCAGTTAAACAAATGAGATAAAAATATTATACTTGGTCTTTTATTTATTGAGGAAAATGATCCAATATTACATATCTGTGAGTGGCAGAAGTATGTGAACCTCTAGGATTAGCAGTTAATTTGAAGGTGAAATTAGAGTCAGGTGTTTTCAATCAATGGGATGACAATCAGGTGTGAGTGGGCACCCTGTTGTTAGGGTTTTGCTGGGATTCGAACTTGGTTCGTTGGTGTGATGATCCAGCAAACCCCCACTAGGCCACCAGGGGAATGACTCAAATGCAGAGGCGTGAGGCGGAAGTAGAAAAAGTAACAAAAGGTTTATTTATACTATGTACACTATATACAATCCAGGGCAAAACAAAAAAAAACAAAAACAGAGTATAATTCAAAAAGAAAAAGGCAAAAATGCAAAAGCTCAGAAGATCCACAAAACACAGTACAAAGGAAACTGGAGATAAACATAACAGCGCAAAGACTCCGTGACAAGAGGACTGAACTCAGGGGTATAAATACACAAACTAATTAAGGACACAGGTGAAGATAATTAGGACTAACAGGCAATTAACAAAAAAAAAAAAAACACAAAACACAGGAACAGTGGCGGCCTCTAGAGGCCAAAATAAATATGACACGAAAAGGAAATAACAGCGGCCTCTAGAGGCCAAAACAGTCCAAGTCCTAACAGGACCCCCCCCTCTAGGAGCGTCTCCTGACGTTCCCAGGGCGATCCGGATGGGCCGAATGGAAGTCCCGACACAGTTCTTTATCTAGGACATCCCGAGCAGGAACCCAGCAGCGCTCCTCAGGACCATAGCCCTCCCAGTCCACCAGATATTGCAACCCGCCGCGGACCCGGCGGGAGTCAAGCAGGCGATGCACAGTGAACACAGTCTGCCCCTGGAAGATGCGGGGGGGTGGGGGGTTCCTAGGGGCAGGGGCATACGTAGACATCAGTACAGGCCGCAACAGGGAAACATGGAAAGTGGGGTTGATCCTCAGAGTCCGGGGCAACTGGAGCCGGTAGGAGACAGGGTTCACCCTGCGCACCACCTTGAAGGGGCCAATGTAGCGAGGAGCAAGCTTGCGGTTCTCCACCCGCAGCGGAAGGTCCTTAGTGGACAGCCAAACCCGCTGCCCAGGGTGGAAAGTGTGTGCAGGTCTTCTGTGGCGGTTGGCCTGAGTCTGGTTGGTTCTGGAGGTCTGTATGAGGGTCTTCCTGACCTTGCTCCAGGTCTTGCGACACCGTCTCACATATTGGTTGACCGAGGGCACCCCCGCGTCCTCCTCCTGGTCCGGGAACAGAGGTGGCTGGAACCCGAATTGGCACTGGAATGGCGACAGCTTGGTGGCTGATGACTGCAGGGTGTTGTGGGCGTACTCTGCCCATGGCAGCCAGGTGCTCCATGATGTCGGGTTATCCATAGCCAGGCCTCGCAGGGTGGTTTCCAGGTCCTGGTTGAGCCTCTCCGTCTGACCATTGGACTGTGGGTGAAACCCAGAGGAGAGGCTGGCAGTGGCTCCGATGACCTTGCAGAACCCGTGCCACACTCGGGAGGAGAACTGGGGCCCTCGGTCTGAGACGATGTCCTGTGGAAGACCAAAGACTTGGAAGACATGATTAAATATAAGTTTCGCTGTTTCAAGAGCAGAGGGGAGTTTGCACAGAGGTATGAAGCGGCAGGCCTTGGAGAATCTGTCAACAATGACCAAAATGACCATGTTACCTTGTGACTCAGGGAGACCCGTGATGAAGTCGACTGCCACGTGGGACCAGGGATGCCAGGGAATGGTCAGAGGATGCAGGAGACCCTGGGGACGCTGTCGTGGGTTCTTGGTTCTGGTGCAAACCTCACAGGACAGGACAAATGACCTTACTTCCTGCTCCATGTTAGGCCACCAGAAGTGTCTTTTCAGGAAGTCCAGGGTCCTCCGAGCTCCCGGGTGGGCGGTGAGAGGGGAAGAGTGACCCCACTGGAGAACCTTGGCCCGGGCTTGATGTGGGACGTACAAGAGGCCCGGTGGCCCCGTCCCAGGACCGGGGTCCTGGCGTTGGGCTCGTCGAACAGCCTCCTCAATACCCCAGCGGACAGGGGCCACAATCCGGGACACCGGGATAATAGGCCCGACTTCATTCTCCCTGTTAGTGGCAGAGAACAGCCTGGACAGTGCGTCAGGTTTGGTGTTCTTGGAGCCGGGACGGTACGAGAGAGTGAAGTCAAACCGACTGAAAAACAGGGCCCACCTAGCCTGTCAAGGGTTCAGTCTCTTGGCTTGCTGGAGGTACTCCAGGTTCTTGTGGTCAGTCCAAACCAGGAATGGATGTTGCGCTCCATCCAGCCAGTGCCTCCACTCCTCAAGGGCCAGTTTGACCGCTAACAGTTCTCGATCCCCCACATCGTACCGGGACTCCGCAGGACTCAGGCGGTGGGAGAAGTAAGCGCAGGGGTGCAGCTTTCCTTCCGAACGTTGAGAGAGTACCGCGCCGACACCACTGTCCGAGGCGTCCACCTCCACGATGAATGGTTGGGAGGTGTCCGGGAGGACCAGAATGGGTGCCGTGCAGAAGCGGGCCTTGAGGTCTTTGAACGCCTTTTCTGCCTGAGGAGACCAGCCATAAGATCCACCTGTCCCTTTGGTGAGGTCTGACATGGGTGCTGCCACAGAACTGAAGTTCCTGATGAACTTGCGGTGGAAGTTAGCGAATCCTAAGAACCGCTGAACCTCCTTAACGGACTTGGGAGTAGGCCAGTCCCGGACGGCCAGGGTCTTGGCAGGGTCCATTTGGAGTTGGCCTGTCCGTACAATAAATCCCAGAAAGGAGACCTCGGGAACATGAAATTCGCATTTCTGGGCCTTGGCGAACAGATTGTTCTGTAGCAGCCTCTGGAGAACCTGGCGGACATGGTGGCGGTGCTCCTGCATGGTCTTGGAAAAGATAAGGATGTCATCGAGGTAGACAAAGACATACAGGTTAATCATGTCCCTTAAGACGTCGTTGATTAGGGCCTGAAAAACAGCTGGTGCGTTGGTGAGTCCGAAGGGCATCACCTGGTATTCGTAGTGCCCAGACGGGGTGTTAAAGGCAGTCTTCCACTCGTCTCCCTGTCGGATACGGATGAGGTGGTATGCGTTCCGTAGGTCCAACTTGGTGAAGACGGTGGCGCCTTGGAGCAGGTCGAAAGCAGTGGACATCAGCGGAAGGGGATATCGGTTGCGCACAGTGATCTTGTTCAGGCCCCTGTAGTCAATACATGGTCGAAGCCCCCCATCCTTCTTGCCGACAAAGAAGAAGCCGGCACCAGCAGGTGAGGTGGAGGGTCGAATGAACCCAGAGACCAGGGCGTCTTTGAGGTATTCCTCCATAGCCTTGCGTTCTGGCTGAGAGAGGGAAAACAGTCTGCCACGAGGAGGGGTAGTCCCAGGGAGCAAGTCGATGGCACAGTCGTAGGCCCGGTGCGGAGGAAGAACGGCGGCCCTGCTCTTGCTGAATACCTCCTTGAGATCCCAGTACTCTGTGGGAACTTGAGATAACTCGGTGAGATCAGGGGGCTCGGCAGGAGACACAGGAGAGCTAGAGAGCAGACAAGAGGCATGGCATGCAGGGCCCCATTCCACAACCTGGCTTGTTACCCAGTCTATGCGAGGGTTGTGGCGAATAAGCCAAGGAAGGCCTAGAATAACTGGGAACTCAGGTGAAGGAATCAGGTGCAGGGATATTTCTTCCTTGTGACCTTGAGACTGGAGGAAGACTGGAGAAGTAACTTGGGTGACTCTTCCATCACCTAACGCTTGGCCATCGAGGGCAGACACAGACAGAGGGACTTCAAGAGGTGCAGTAGGTATATTGATGCTTTGGGCGAAGTGAATATCCATAAAGTTCCCAGCCGCCCCTGAGTCTATCAAAGCTTGACAAGAGTGGACAGACTCACCCCAGGAGATGGAGACCGGGATGTAGATTCCTTGACCAGGGAGTCCGGGAGAGAGGGTAGGCCCCGTCACAACCCTCCCTCGGCTGGACGGGGCGGTCCTTTTCCCAAGAGTTCGGGACATGATGCTCGGAAGTGACCAGGCTTGCCACAGTAGATGCAGCACTTGTCCCTCCTTCTGCGCTCCCTCTCAGATGCGGAGAGGCGAGTACGACCCACTTGCATGGGTTCTGGACAGTCACTGAAGGAGGTAGATGGTCTCCAGGTAGAGGTAGGGAGGCTGGGGGGGCTCAAGGCTTGGTGGCGTTCTCTCATCCTGTTGTCCAGACGAATAGCATGTGAGATGAGGGTTTCGAGGTCACTTGGGCATCCAATAGAGGCCAGACCGTCCTTGATGGGGTCAGACAGACCATGGTGGAAGGCTGACACCAGGGCAGTCTCGTTCCATCCACTTACTGCTGCGAGTGTTCGGAACGAGATGGCGTAATCTGCGACGCTTCCTCCTTGCCGGATGGACATGAGCTTTCGGGCTGCGTCGGTACTGATGTCTGCCTGATCGAAGACCCGAAGCATCTCTTCAGAAAACAGCTGGAAATCAAAGCACTCAGGTCCCTGTCTTTGCCAGATAGCAGTAGCCCAGGCTCGCGCCTTACCAGCTAATAAGGTGATCACAAAGGCAATTTTGCGGCGATCCGTAGTGTAGGTGGTAGGCTGAAGCTCAAAGGTGAGTTGACACTGGGTAAGGAACTCTCGGCACTCACTGTGCTTGCCGTCATACCTCTGTGGTGCAGGAAGGCTGGGTTCGCGAGGTGAAGAAGGCAGCATGGCAGGAGGCACTGGAGCAGGAGTGGGAGCTGGATCAGGAGCAGGAGATGCAGGCAGAGATGTCAGCTGTGCCAGGGTTTTCCCAATTTGCTGAAGCAGTTCCTCGTGGCGAGCAAGGGCCTCACGTTGGCTGGTGAGCGTACGTCCATGAGCGTCCATGGTCGCTCCGAAGCGTGTCAAAGCTGCCATAATTCCCTGAAGGTTGGCCGGGTAGACAGTTGAAGCAGCCTCTGCTGAGTCGGTCATGACGGAGTCTTTCTGTTAGGGTTTTGCTGGGATTCGAACCTGGTTCGTTGGTGTGATGATCCAGCAAACCCCCACTAGGCCACCAGGGGAATGACTCAAATGCAGAGGCGTGAGGCGGAAGTAGAAAAAGTAACAAAAGGTTTATTTATACTATGTACACTATATACAATCCAGGGCAAAACAAAAAAAAACAAAAACAAAGAGTATAATTCAAAAAGAAAAAGGCAAAAATGCAAAAGCTCAGAAGATCCACAAAACACAGTACAAAGGAAACTGGAGATAAACATAACAGCGCAAAGACTCCGTGACAAGAGGACTGAACTCAGGGGTATAAATACACAAACTAATTAAGGACACAGGTGAAGATAATTAGGACTAACAGGCAATTAACAAAAAAAAAACCACAAAACACAGGAACAGTGGCGGCCTCTAGAGGCCAAAATAAATATGACACGAAAAGGAAATAACAGCGGCCTCTAGAGGCCAAAACAGTCCAAGTCCTAACACCTGTTTTATTTAAAGAACAGGGATCTATCAAAGTCTGATCTTCACAACAGATGTTTGTGGAAGTGTATCATGGCATGAACAAAGGAGATTCCTGAGGACCTCCCAAAAAGCATTGTTGATGCTCATCAGGCTGGAAAAGGTTACAAAACCATCTCTAAAGAGTTTGGACTCCACCAATCTACAGTCAGACAGATTGTGTACAGTACAAATGGAGGAAATTCAAGACTATTGTTACCCTCCCCAGGAGTGGTCGACCAACAAAGATCACTCCAAGAGCAAGGCGTGTAATAGTCGATGAGGTCACAAAGGCTCCCAGGGTAACTTCTAAGCAACTGAAGGCCTCTCTCACATTGGCTAATGTTAATGTTCATGAGTCCACTATCAGGAGAACACTGAACAACAATGGTGTGCATGGCAAGGTTGCAAGGAGAAAGTCACTGCTCTCCATAAAGAGCATTGCTGCTTATCTGCAGTTTGCTAAAGATCACATGGACAAGCCAGAAGGCTATTAGAAAAATGTCTTGTGGACGGATGAGACCAAAATAGAACTTTTTGGTTTAAATGAGAAGCATTATGTTTGGACAAAGGAAAACATTGCATTCCAGCATAAGAACCTTATCCCATCTGTGAAACATGGTGGTGGTAGTATCATGGCTTGGGCCTGT
Organism: Neoarius graeffei; assembly: GCF_027579695.1. NCBI lineage: Eukaryota > Metazoa > Chordata > Actinopteri > Siluriformes > Ariidae > Neoarius > Neoarius graeffei. The sequence continues at coordinate 46,163,446 of NC_083580.1, forward strand.
TTTGCTGCATCTGGGCCAGGACGACTTGCCATCATTGATGGAACAATGAATTCTGAATTATACCAGTGAATTCTAAAGGAAAATGTCAGGAGATCTGTCCATGAACTGAATCTCAAAAGAAGGTGGGTCATGCAAGAAAGACAATGACCCTAAGCACATAAGTCGTTCTACCAAAGAATGGTAAAAGAAGAATAAAGTTAATGTTTTGGAATGGCTAAGGTGGGGTTTACATTAGACCGTATCAGTGGATCATCAGATTAACGTTTTTAAAACGATTAGTGTGCACACAGCAACACCAATACATGATTCGCGTGCACACAGCAACACCAATACACGGATACGCTCAGCTCCGCAGGCATCCTGCGCTCCAAATCACTCCGCCCTGAACAGCGAGTGCCCTCTGGAGGGTGCGCACTCCGGCCCTGCGCAGATCACAGAGCGCGCGAGTGAAGCACACAAGCAATGATTCGGGACTGAGCCACTGTGTGTGTGATCCCAGCGCATATCACTTACCACTTGCAAGTGGAAGGATGGCAAGCCTAAAGACAATCATAACTACACAATGGGCAGTATTTGCATCAGTATTTGCAGTATTTTCATACTTTTATACTCTTTAATGAAAGGTGATACAAGGCGGAAGTCCGCACCGTTTTTTAGCAGTCGCATCACATGACCAACGCCAGCGAATCAGGAAGGTGGATGTCACAGTGACGTTGTCCAATGACGATGCCAGCTAGAGCTCAGCACAGCGTATCCGCGTATTCTCAATGTTTACACAGCACCGGACCAGATACGATCTAGATTGAATATGTGGACCCTGGCGGATTCCCGTTTCCCGGCATTTCCAGGCGTTTTAATGTAAATGGACAGTGCATCCGCGAAGAAAATGAGACAGATACGGTCTAATGTAAACTTGGCCTAAGTCAAAGTCCTGACATTCATCCAATCGAAATGTTTTGGAAGGACCTGAAGTGAGCAGTTCATGTGAGGAAACCCACCAACATCCCAGAGTTGAAGCTGTTCTGTATGGAGGAATGGGCTAAAATTCTTCCAAGCCAGTGTGCAGGACTGATCAACAGTTACCAGAAACGTTTAGTTGCAGTTATTGCTGCACAAGGCGGTCACACCAGATACTGAAACAAAGGTTCACATACTTTTGCCACTCACCGATATGTAATATTGGATCATTTTCCTCAATAAATAAATGACCAAGTATAATATTTTTGTCTCATTTGTTTAATTGGGTTCTCTTTATCTACTTTTAGGACTTGTGTGAAAATCTGATGATGTTTTAGGTCATATTTATGCAGAAATATAGAAAATTCTCAAGGGTTCACAAACTTTCAAGCACCACTATACAGGTACATGTCTAAGCCAGGTCCTCTACTAAAGAGGAAAAACACACTGGACCTTGTTTCATTAACAACAAAAGAGCATACAAGGCTGCCCCCTCCCCCACCTTGGACTCTCTGAGCACATCACAGTTATGCTCAAGCTAACATACAGGCCAAGGGTGAAAGTGACCAAATCAGTTCTGAAAGAGATACGTGTGCAGCCAGAAGGTGATACCTCTGCACTTCAAGTTTTTGACACTACTGTCTGGGACATTTTCAAGCAGGCAACCACATACAACCAAAACATAGACCTTCAAGAATACACTGAGACTGTGACCGACTACATCACCAAATGCATTGAGGATGTGACAGTCACCAAAACAATCACCACACAAGCTAACCAGAAGCCGTGGCTGACAGGAGAGGTTCACAGACTGCTGAGTATCTAAAACACTGCCTTCAGAACTGGTGATACAGCTGAACTAAGAGCAGCAAGGGCCAACCTGTCTTGAGGCATCAGGAAGGCAAAACATCAATACACCTGAAAAATAACCCACCAATTCAAGGACAGCAGAGACACACGGAGTCTGTGGCAGGGGATTCAGACCCTCATGGATTACAAACCACCACCACAAGCCTGTGATAATGACATCTCTCTGTTAAACAAACTGAACAGTTTCTTTACACATTTTGAAGCACAAAACAACACACCTGCACAGAAGACAAACCACCATCAGCTCCAATGACCAGGTTGAGTTTGTCCTCAGTTTGCATGAAGAAAACACTAAGCAGGATCAACAGCTGCAAGGCAGCGGGTCCGGACAGTATCCCTGGTCAGGTGCTGAAAGACTGTACAGAGCTGAAAGATGTCCTCACAGACATTTTTAACACCTCCTTGAGTTAGGCTGTTGTCCCCAGATGCTTCAAAACCACCACTATCATACCTATGCCAAATAAGTAATCTCCATTAGAGGTCTGCGCGGGTCGGATTTTTCAGTCCCGCTCCCGCCCGTGCCCGCATTGTGCAGTCACGCTCCCGCCCGCGCCCGCAAAGAATTATGATTTTCAGTCCCGCTCCTGCCCGCGCCCACAAAAAAATTATGATTTTCAGTCCCGCTCCCGCCCGCGCCTGCCATATTTTGTCCCGCTCCCGCCCGCAAATCCAGCATGATGCAGACGTTCACGTTATTTCTCAGGAAAGTTCTTGTCTTGACACAGTGTGATGGTGCCCCGCCCCCTACTTTGAGTGGATTTGAGCATAAATATCTACAGCTCACATTCGTTATTATTTACCTTGTTTCTGAATTCAGCATGTAGTGTCTCTAATAATAATAATTAGTGCTGTCAAGCGATTAAAATATTTAATCGCGAATCGCACATTTTTATCACATGAGAAACCATTGTAATTCTCTGATCAGCATAAAAAAGTGAATGGGCTTGCTTTGTACCAATGGTGTTTTTCTTTTTTTATTGCAAAGCAGAGCTAGCAAGAGGAGTGAACTTTACTCTTCTTCCACTTCACTCAGTGAAGTGATTTACTGCTTGAGTTAGTCTACAACTCTAATCAGAGAGACAGGTTACACAGTGACGGTAGGCTTGACATGCTTGATTATAATATAAAGTACACTATTATATTAAATTTAAGTTGTTCATTGATAAATATTGCACTGAATCTGATCTTTACTGTTTCATCTCACTTAACACATTTCGTACTTTTACACTTTTTCTGCCTGTTGACGCGTCGCACTGTCCAATCAGAGGTGGCCAAATTTGCATATTACAGGAAGGATTTCTGGGATAGCATTGAGTTTACAGATGCTGTCTTCTTAAAACTGAATAAATATTTAAAAAGAGCCAAATGAGCCAGTCTTTTGAACGTCTCTTTTCAAAGAACAGATCACAAAGATGCGGATCCCATCAAAGAGCCATAAATCCCATCTCTACTAGTTTCAAAAGCTTATGAAAAACCTACATCATGTCACAGAGCATTAATCTCGCGATAAAAAAAATTATCGCCATTAAAATTGAGTCAAGTTAACGCAATAATAATGCAACATTTTTTACAGCAATAATAATAATAATAATAATAATAAAAGACAGGCGAGCACGTAATTCCAAGTGGAAATTTGGTATATTTATTGTTCAGCCATACAAAACATTAGGCTAACCCAGTTTACATTTGTTAAGCATTTCTAACTAGAATATCCTATAGAATACCCTATAAGCATAGCATATATAAATGTTATAACAAAACACAGTCCTAGCCTACAACAACAAAAAATCGACAGTATAGGCTACTGTAGACATTATAGGGCTATGGTTGCACATTTCTAAAACTATTTGGGCTTGAGCCTCCGTGCAAGTGTTAAACTCAATATAACATAGCTGACCTTGTTTGAATATGAATAAGGAATACGAGAAAATCAAACGCAGGTAAACGAAACAACTAAGCCTATTGCTTAGGATATCGGGTTCTTTGAACAGCTATGGAGAAACAGAAAATTGTTCACTGGTGAGGGCTTCAACATACTGCGCCTTTCCTCCAGTATGCGTCCACATATGCTGAATGCGCGCTCAGATGGTGCGCTGGAACCTGGAATGGCCAGTACATGCCGTGCCAGTTTGGCAAGTGTGGGAAAGTCATAGCAGTGATTTTTCCACCACAGCAGGATATCTTTAGATTGGTGTGATTCGGATCCAATGAGTTTCACTTTCAGATAATCATCAATCTCGGAGTTTACAGACTTCAATTCAGCACCCGTAGCACCGACATCCTCCCATTCCTCAAACTCACGAAAAGTGACCTTTTTAGGTGGAGGTGGCTCTGCGCTTTCATCAGTTTGGACATCAAACCCCAACTCCTTGGTCATCTCTTTCACAGTTTCCGTCACATATTGTCTTTCAAAATCAACACATTTCTCCACGGTCTTTGCCTTCAACGCATCTGTCACTTTTGCGTTGTTCCCTCTGAACTCCAACAATTGTTGTCCTTTTAACACAGTACATACATGGCGATTCAGGCCTGATGTACCTGATTTATGGCTGTTGTATGTCAGAACCTTTTGGCACTTATCACAGCAAGCAAAGGGCAGCTGATTTCCATCTGCGTCGTACACGAGTGAGAACGACTTCCAAATGTCCAATTTCAGGACTCTTGACTTTTTAACGGTAAATGTACCTCTTTTTAAACCAGCACTTACTTTTGAAGCACTGTGAGATTCAGTAAAGGAGCTCTGCTCTTCTGCCATGATCGAAGATCTCAAACAAGGAAGAGGAAAAGAATCGAGAAACGAACAAGAGATATTTATCCTCTCCTGGATCAGAATCAGAATCAGAATTCTGATGACCAGCTCATCTAAGGTGTCATTGAGGCATCATGTTAGTGTGGGTCACTGGAGGCTGGGTGTGAATGGCGAGTCATTAGAGTGATCAAAGGATTTCCCGTTAGGGTGATCAATGGCAAATTTAAGATGCCATTCCTCACTCAATCTGGCAATCTGACTCATCTCATCTCATTATCTCTAGCCGCTTTATCCTTCTACAGGGTCGCAGGCAAGCTGGAGCCTATCCCAGCTGACTACGGGCGAAAGGCGGGGTACACCCTGGACAAGTCGCCAGGTCATCACAGGGCTGACACATAGACACAGACAACCATTCACACTCACATTCACACCTACGGTCAATTTAGAGTCACCAGTTAACCTAACCTGCATGTCTTTGGACTGTGGGGGAAACCGGAGCACCCGGAGGAAACCCACGCGGACACGGGGAGAACATGCAAACTCCGCACAGAAAGGCCCTCGCCGGCCCCGGGGCTCGAACCCAGGACCTTCTTGCTGTGAGGTGACAGCGCTACACCACCGTGCCGCCCCGGCAATCTGACTCTCTCTGCAAATTTAGGCATCTTAAAATGTTTTTATTAATGCCAAATAAAATATCCAGCACAAATTATATATGATAGACATAAATTAATAATTTATAAATTTTATTTCAAACACGTTTTTAGTTAGCGGGACTGCAGCTTATCACCGCTCCCGCCCGCGCCGCATATGTGCACTCCCGCTCCCGCCCGCACACGCATATGTGCACTTCCGGTCCCGCCCGCGCCTGCAATGAGCTTTCAAAATTTGTCCCGTGCCGCACTGCTTTGTGGCGGGTCCCGCGAGTCCCGTGGGACTCCCACGGGAGTGCAGGGCTCTAATCTCCATACTGCTCCAGTGACTACCACCCAGTTGCACTGACCCCCACAATCATGAAGTGCTTTGAAAGGCTCATCATGCAACACATAAAACCCATCCTTCCTCCCACCTTGCACCCTTTTCAGTTTATATATCAGGCCAACCAGTCCACTGATGATACAATCTCCTCTGTGCTTCATGTTGTCCTCACCCATCTGGACTCAAATGACTCACATGTAAGAATGCTGTTCATAGACTTCAGTTCAGCATTTAATACCATAATTCCTCAATAGCTGATAGGGAAACTTGACCTGCTAGGCCTGAACACCTCACTCTACAACTGGTTGCTGGATTTTCTCTCTGAGATACTGCAATCAGGATCATCAACAAGGCATTGGGCACCATCAAACTAAAGATGTGTTTGGGGGGACAAGGGTGTGTGCTCAGTCCCCTGCTGTTCACCTTGCTGACCCATGACTGTGTTACAACATACAGCTTCAAATTTGCTGATGACATGACTGTGGTGGGTCTCATCAGCAACAATGATGAAGCCAATTACAGAAGTGAGGTGAGCCAATTGGCCACACGGTGCATGAATAACAATCTCACCCAAAATGTGGGAAAAAAACAAAAAAAATTGTTATCGACTTCCGGAAGGTCCACACCCAGCACCCCCTGCTGACCATCAATGGAACTGCTGTGGAACAAGTGAGCAGCACCAAATCCCAGGGGGTGCACATCACAGAGGACTTCTGGAAGAACAACATTGCATCACTGGCAGCATATGCACAGCAGCATTTCTATTTCCTTCAGAAGCTGAAGAGAGCTGGAGCCCAAACACCCATCATGCTACCATTCTACTGTGGCAAGGTTGAGAGCATTCTGTCCAGCTGCATCACTGTGTGGTTTGGGAGCTGCACAGCTGCCAATTGTAAGACCCTGCAGTGTATAGTGAATGCAGCTGAGAAGATCACTGGTGCCTCTAAATCCCCTGTCCTGGACATGTACAACACTCACCATCACCATTGTAAGTGACCCCACCCAATCTTAACACACCTTCTTCAGTCCCCTGCCTTCTGGAAAAAGGTACTGGAGCCTCTAAGCTAGCTCCATCAGTCTGGCAAACAGCTTCATACACCAGGCTGTCAGGATGTTGAACTCTTTTTCTCACCCCACTTCCAAATAACACAGACTGTTACTACAATTAATTTGTAGTCTTGGTAAATAAATCAAGCACTTGTCAGTTTACTACTACCATTTTTTCCTTCCCCCCAAACATCTACTATTCCTGTAATGGTACATTATTTGCACATTGTACATACTTCCATATCTGTTTAGCCATTTTGCACTGCACTATCATTTGCACTATTTCTTCTACTTGTGTTGTTTTGTATGTGTGTGCTTTCAATATTTCAATCCCATCTATGTCCTGTACATATGGAAGAATTGACAATAAAGTTGACTTAACTTAAAATTTTATTTGTATAGCACTTTTAACAATGGACAAAAATGAGTCTTACAGAAATATGTAAATTTCAGATATAAATTTGATGTACAAAAAAAAAAGCTTGGGCACACCTTCTAATTCATTGTTTTTTCTTTATTTTTATTAAGAGATACTTCGTGTCTTAAAATAATGATGGACTGTTGTTTCTCTTTACTTAGTTGAGTGGTTCTTGATATAATATGGATTACTACAGTTGTAAAGTAGGGCTATTTACTGCATTTTTATTATTTACTATTTACTGTTTGATCTCAAACACATTAAGAAGACAAAAATTCCACTAATTAATCTTAGACAATGCACACCTGTTAACTGAAAAGAATTTCAGGTGACTACAGTGCTGCTTGAAAGTTTGTGGACCCTTTAGAATTCTCTATATTTCTGCATATACATGACCTAAAACATCATCAGATTTTCACACAAGTCCTAAAAGTAGATAAAGAGGACCCAGTTAAACAAATGAGACAAAAATATTATACTTGGTCATTTATTTATTGAGGAAAATGATCCAATATTACATATCTGTGAGTGGCAAAAGTATGTGAACCTCTAGGATTAGCAGTTGATTTGAAGGTGAAATTAGAGTCAGGTGTTTTCAATCAATGGGATGACAATCAGGTGTAAGTGGGCACCCTGTTTTATTTAAAGAACAGGGATCTATCAAAGTCTGATCTTCACAACACATATTGTGGAAGTGTATCATGGCACAAACAAAGGAGATTTCTGAGGACCTCAGAAAAAGTGTTGTTGATGCTCATCAGGCTGGAAAAGGTTACAAAACCATCTCTAAAGAGTTTGGACTCCACCAATCTACAGTCAGACAGATTGTGTACAAATGGAGGAAATTCAAGACCATTGTTACCCTCCCCAGGAGGGGTCGACCAACAAAGATCACTCCAAGAACAAGGCGTGTAATAGTCGGCGAGGTCACAAAGGCCCCCAGGGTAACTTCTAAGCACTGAAGACCTCTCTTACAATGGCTAATGTTAATGTTCATGAGTCCACCATCAGGAGAACACTGAACAACAATGGTGTGCATGGCAGGGTTGCAAGGAGAAAGCCACTGCTCTCCAAAAAGAACATTGCTGCTCATCTGCAGTTTGCTGAAGATCACATGGACAAGCCAGAAGGCTATTAGAAAAATGTCTTGTGGATGGATGAGACCAAAATAGAACTTTTTGATTTAAATGAGAAGCATTATGTTTGGACAAAGGAAAACACTGCATTCCAGCATAAGAACCTTATCCTGTCTGTGAAACATGGTGGTGGTAGTATCATGGTTTGAGCCTGTTTTGCTGCATCTGGGCCAAGATGGCTTGCCATCATTGATGGAACAATGAATTCTGAATTATACCAGTGAATTCTAAAGGAAAATGTCAGGAGATCTGTCCATGAACTGAATCTCAAGAGAAGGTGGGTCATGCAGCAAGACAATGACCCTAAGCACAGAAGTCATTCTACCAAAGAATGGTTAAAGAAGAATAAAGTTAATGTTTTGGAATGGCCAAGTCAAAGTTCTGACCTTAATCCAATGGAAATGTTGTGAAAGGACCTGAAGCAAGCAGTTCATGTGAGGAAACCCACCAACATCCCAGAGTTGAAGCTGTTCTGTATGGAGGAATGGGCTAAAATTCCTCCAAGCCGGTGTGCAGGACTGATCTACAGTTACCGCAAATATTTAGTTGCAGTTATTGCTGCACAAGGGGGTCAAACCAGATACTGAAAGCAAAGGTTCACATCCTTTTGCCACTCACAGATATGTAATATTGGAACATTTTCCTCAATAAATAAATGACCAAGCATAATATTTTTGTCTCATTTGTTTAACTGGGTTCTCTCTATCTACTTTTAGGACTTGTGTGAAAATCTGATGATGTTTTAGGTCATATTTATGCAGAAATATAGAAAATTCTAAAGGGTTCACAAACTTTCAAGCACCACTGTAAATCATGAAGCTGGTGAAGATAATTCGATAATGTGCAAAGCACCATCAAAGTAAATGCTGGCTATTTAGAAGAATCTAAAATATGAAAAATATTTTGTTTTTTAACACTGTTTTTTATACCACTGTAGACATAGTTAAGGTGGGTGGAGCACAGAAGCACGGCAGGCCAGAACTGAGTTTGCCAAAACCCTTTTATTTTAGCTTCTCAGCTTTCCACTTATTCTCCCACGCACGCACAGCACACACACACACACACACACACACACAAGTGTTCTGGTTGGGGGAGAGCTCCCTTCCTCTGCTCTCCCTCTCCTCTTCTAGGGCGCGGTCACTGGGGAAGACACACAAACACAGGTTAATTCCCGTCAGGTGCAGTGATTCTGCCACTTACCTTCCCTGACTCCGCCCTCCATTCACAGACCGACGCTTGACCACACCCCCACTGCCACATACCCACACCGCCTGACTCAGGCTGGGGAGCCATCTGGCCTGCAGCTGACTCCCCCCCCCCGGCGGGAGAGGAATTCTGCCACGACCATCTGTGCCCCCTGCCTGTGGACCACCTCAAACTTAAACGGCTGGAGTGCCAGATACCAACGGGTGATCCGCGCGTTGGCATCCTTCATGCGATGGAGCCACTGCAGGGGCACGTGGTCCGACCAGAGGGTGAAAGGGCACCCCAGCAGGTTGTAGCGGAGGTCGAGGACCGCCCACTTGATGGTGAGGCATTCTTTTTCTATGGTGCTGTACCTGTCCTCGCACACCGACAGCTTCTGGCTGATGTACAGCACTGGACAGTCCTCCCCCTCCACCTCCTGGGACAGAACAGCCCCCAGCCCTCTGTCCGACGTGTGTGTCTGCAAAACAAAGGGGAGAGAAAAGTCAGGGGAGTGTAACAGTGGCCCCCCACACAGCGCAGCCTTTACCTTAGAGAAAGCCCGCTGGCATTGCTCCATCCACTGGACCGGATCTGGTGCCCCCTTTTTAGTGAGATCAGTCAGCGGGCTGGTGACGTCCAAATAATTAGGTATAAACCTACGATAGTAGCCAGCCAGCCCCAGGAACTGTCTCACCCCCTTTTTGGTCTTGGGCCTCGGGCAGGCTGCAATTGCTGCTGTCTTATTGATTTGGGAACGCACCTGCCAATTGCCCAAGTGGAAGCCCAGATACCATACTTCCACCCACCCAATCGCACACTTCTTCAGGTTGGCTGTGAGACCCGCTCGCCTCAGCGACCTAAGGACGGCCCTTAGGTGTTCTAGGTGCCGCAGCCAGTCATTACTATAAATAATGATGTCGTCCAGGTATGCGGCCACATAGGTGGAGTGGGGGCAAAGGAACCTATGCATAAGCCATTGGATTGTAGTGGACACCCCAAACAGACCAAAAGGAAGTGTGACGAACTGGTGTAAGCCAAACGGTGTGGAAAAGGCCGTTTTCTCTCGGGATAGCGGAGTCAAGGGGATCTGCCAATATCCCTTTGTCAAATCCAGTGTAGAATAAAAACAAGCCATGCCTAGTCAATCGAGCAACTCATCAATACGAGGCATTGGGTACGCATCAAATTTAGACACCACTTTGACCTTTCTATAGTCCGCACAGAACCGGACCAACCTGTCGGCCTTGGGAACCAAGACCACCGGGCTGCTCCAGTCACTGTGGGACTCCTCGATGATGCCCATTTCAAGCACGGCCTCGAGTTCTTCCCAAACCACCTTTTTCTTGTGTTCGGGCAGTCTGTAAGGGCGGCTGCACACTACTACCCCCAGGGGCGTCTCAATGTGGTGTTCTATGAGGTGGGTGTGGCTGGGCAGGGGTGAGAACACATCAGAAAATTTTGTCTGCAACTGGGCAACCTCCATGAGTTGGGTCGGGGAGAGGTGGTCTCTACAGGGGACCAGAGCGGTGGGCGATGTCAATTTTCCCTTATGAACCTCCAGCCCCAGCTCCGCCTTCTCTGGAACCACCGACACCAATGCCCAAACGTTCCAAAGTTTTAACAGATTGAGGTGGTAAATCTGTAACACCCCACCCCTGTCCGTTCGCCTCACCTCATAGTCGACGTCCCCGACTCGCCGTGTGACCTCAAAGGGTCCTTGCCACCTGGCGATCAATTTGGAGCTCGACGTGGGCAACAACACAAGTACTTTATCTCCTGGTGTGAATTCCCTAAGACGCGTGCCCCTGTCGTACATACGGACTTGACGTTCTTGGGCCTGCCGCAAATTCTCCTGGGTTTCGGTACCACTGTAGAAATAGTTAAGGTGGGTGGAGCACAGAAGCACGGCAGGCCAGAACTGAGTTCGCCAAAACCCTTTTATTTTAGCTTTTCAGCTTTCCACTTATTCTCCCATGCACACACAGCACACACACACAAGTGTTCTGGTTGGGGGAGAGCTCCCTTCCTCTGCTCTCCCTCTCCTCTTCTAGGGCGCGGTCACTGGGGAAGACACACAAACACAGGTTAATTCCCGTCAGGTGCAGTGATTCTGCCACTTACCTTCCCTGACTCCACCCTCTATTCACAGACTGACACTTGACCACACCCCCACTGCTACAACCACATAATTCCATATATGTTATTTCATAGTTTTGATGTCTTCAGTATTATTCTACAATGTACAAAATAGTCAAAATACAGAAAAGACTATGAATAAGTAGGTGTGTCCAAACTTTTGACTGGTGTTGTGAATGAATTTATAAATCTATCCATAATAAGCAAACCAGAGGTGATGGTGGCAAGAAAAAACTCCCGGAGATAAGATGAGGAAGAAACCTTGAGAGGAACTAGACTCAAAAGTGAACTCATCCTCAGCTGGGTGACAGCAAACAGTGCAAATATAAATAACTTGTTTCTATAACTGTGTGCTATATGGTCAAAAAGTACCATTGTATAATCAGGAAATTCCTTATATTTTTATCTTGAAGTCTATTTTGTTGAGCAACAAATACAACAAATTCAAATGAATGATTCCTCAGACCAATCATATGACTTGTGTGGTCTATGGTTTCTTCCCCGCTCACAACTTTAGCTGCTGGAGCCAATCCCAGCTGAGTTCTGGTGAGAGGCAGGGTACATCATGGGTAGATCACCAATCTATCACTGGTATAACACAGAGATGAACAACCTACTTATTCATAGTCTTTTCTGTATTTTGACTATTTTTCTACATTTTTATTTGCTGCCATCTTGGCCAGGACTCCCTGGAAGAAGAGATAATGTATCTCAATGGGACATTCCTGGTAAAATAAAGGATAAATAAAATAAAAATAACCATTTACACTCACCTTCACACCTATGTGCAATTTAGAGTATCCAGTTGACCTAATCAGCATGTCTTTGGACCTTGGGAGGAAACCAGAGCACCCAGAAGAAACCCACACAGGCACAGGAAGAAAACAATAACTCCGTGAGGTTCAAATACAGAACTTTCTTGATATGAGGCATTTCTTTTTGAAATAAAATAGTTCCATTTTATTTGATGTTTGGAACTTAAAAAAAACCTGCTAGATAGCACATGCCCACAAGCAACATGTAAGTGACCCAAGCAACTTGTCATTGTTGGTGTGAATGCAGGGTAGTGCAGAATATCCAGAATGCTCATGAATATCAACAATGCACTGCAGTAGGTTAGTTTCCAAACAAAGTAACTTGGGAATGTCAAATGTGCAGTCTCTGCACACATCAACCTAGGATCATCTGTCGGTCTGCCAAATCAGGGCATGTGTAGATACAGATAGACAGCTGTTAGATACACGCTAGTCACTTCAGGATAGCTCCAAAAGCAGAATGGACTGGCAATTTAATGAACTGCTGAAAAATTAATAGATGTCGCTGTAGGTTATCTGTTCTCCATGAGTTTGCAGCAAGTGAGTGATGAGGCCAGCCTGCAGGAAGGAGGCAATGGCTGGTTGATTACAGGCAGGAATGCAAGATGATAAGCAAGATGAAACAGATAGAGCTCCTCTGTGGCGCACAGTGAGCCTGCTGCTTCTCCACTGCTGCTTTAATTGGTTTGACCTCCCCCTCATTATTGCTTGTCTGCTTCGGCAAATACAGAATTAATTATAACAATAACCAACACTGCAAACTGATAAAGTCACTTTGCAGTAACAGAAGCAGTGACACACTGAACACTTGATTTACTGTGATTCACATTCAGTAAACCTTTCTCTAACATAAACCTATGCTGCAATCCCTGTTTGCATCATCAATAAAAAATTTTTTTTTTTAAATATGGAGCATAAAGAACTGATATTTGCTTTCAGCATGAATGCTTTATATTGTGTTTTCTTATCTTATAAAGCCCACAAGGCTTTATAATTCAATTATACCTCACCCAAAATGTTTTCCAGAAATACATGCCCAAATCTTTATATATTTACTTCAAAGAGCACAGTAAAACTACAAAATCACATTTTCAAATAAAGTCATGGTTTGTATTTACACATTTAAAGTGGTGCTTGAAAGTTTGTGAACCCTTTAGAATTTTCCATATTTCTGCATAAATATGACCTAAAACATCATCAGATTTTCATACAAGTCCTAAAAGTAGATAAAGAGAAATGCAGTTAAACAAACGAGACAAAAATATTATACTTGGTCATTTATTTATTGAGAAAAATGATCCAATATTACATATCTGTGAGTAGCAAAAGTATGTGAACCTCTAGGATTAGCAGTTAATTTGAAGGTGAAATTAGAGTCAGTTGTTTTCAATCAATGGGATGACAATCAGGTGTGAGTGGGCACCCTGTTTTATTTAAAGAACAGGGATCTATCAAAGTCTGATCTTCACAACACATGTTTGTGGAAGTGTATCATGGCACAAACAAAGCAGATTTCTGAGGACCTCCCAAAAAGCATTGTTGATGCTCATCAGGCTGGAAAAGGTTACAAAACCATCTCTAAAGAGTTTGGACTCCACCAATTCACAGTCAGACAGATTGTGTACAAATGGAGGAAATTCAAGACCATTGTTACCCTCCCCAGGAGTGGTCGACCAACAAAGATCACTCCAAGAACAAGGCGTGTAATAGTTGGCGAGGTCACTAATGGCCCTTTTCCACTATCCTTTTTCAGCTCACTTCAGCTCACTTCAGCCCGACACAGCTCGCGTTTCGACTACCTCAGAGCAGCACGACTCAGCTCGCTTCAGCCCTACTCAGCACCCAAAACTCGCACGGTTTTGGAGTAGGGCTGAAGCGAGCCAAACCTAGCCGAGTGGGGCTAGGGGCGTGAGGAGACACTCCCCTGTGCACTGATTGGTGAGAAGGAGTGTCCTCACATGCCCACACACGCCCCGCGAGCAGGCTGGGATCTGTAAACACCGTAAACCCGGAAGAAGAATAATTACGAATTACGAGAATTTCTGAAGCCTTATGCGCCTCGCCTCATCTATACACTCTTGCCAGTATCTGTTGGCATTGTTGGTGACAACAAGCCACAGCACCAAGACCAGCAACACTAACGACTCCATGTCCTCCATGTTTATTGTTTACTATCCGGGTCGTGAGACTACCGCTTAAAAGGTCACTGATGTCACTGTTTGCGCAGCCTAACAACATCACGTGACTTCCACCCACTTTTGCTAACTCCACCCAATGTGTCCACCCACTTCCAGCCAGCACGGTTCAGCTCGGTTGTAGTCAAAATGCAACTCCAACAGCCCCACTCAGCTCGACTCAGCCCAACTCAGCACGGCACGGCTCAGCCCAACTCAGCCACGTTGGTAGTGGAAAAGCGGCAAAAGGCCCCCAGGGTAACTTCTAAGCACTGAAGACCTCTCTCACATTGGCTAATGTTAATGTTCATGAGTCTACCATCAGGAGAACACTGAACAACAATGGTGTGCATGGCAGGGTTGCAAGGAGAAAGCCACTGCTCTCCAAAAAAAACATTGCTGCTTGTCTGCAGTTTGCTAAAGATCATGTGGGCAAGCCAGAAGGCTATTGGAAAAAATTTTTGTGGACGGATGAGAACAAAATTGAACTTTTTGGTTTAAATGAGAAGCATTATGTTTGGAGAAAGGAACACACTGCATTCCAGCATAAGAACTTTATCCCATCTGTAAAACATGGTGGTGGTAGTATCATGGATTGGGCCTGTTTTGCTGCATCTGGGCTAGGACAGCTTGCCATCATTGATGGAACAATGAATTCTAAATTATACCAGCGAATTCTAAAGGAAAATGTCAGGACATTTTGTCCATGAACTGAATCTCCGGAGAAGGTGGCTCATGCAGCAAGACAATGGCCCTAAGCACACAAGTCATTATACCAAAGAATGGTTCAAGAAGAATAAAGTTAATGTTTTGGAATGGCCAAGTCAAGGTTCTGACCTTAATCCAATCGAAATGTTGTGAAAAGACCTGAAGCGAGCAGTTCATGTGAGGAAACCCACCAACATTCCAGAGTTGAAGCTGTTCTGTATGGAGGAATGGGCTAAAATTCCTCCAAGCTGGTGTGCAGGACTGATCAACAGTTACCGGAAACGTTTAGTTGTAGTTATTGCTGCAAAGGGGATCACACCAGATACTGAAAGCAAAGGTTCACATCCTTTTGACACTCACAGATATGTAATATTGGAACATTTTCCTCAATAAATAAATGACCAAGTACAATATTTTTGTCCCATCTGTTTAACTGGATTCTCTTTATCTACTTTTAGGACTTGTGTGAAAATCTGATGATGTTTTCGGTCATATTTATGCAGAAATATAGAAAATTCTAAAGGGTTCACAAACTTTCAAGTGCCACTGTAAATTCAAAGTGGAAGTATATTATCATCCAAATCAGATTCAGGTACATTACCATCTTCAAACTATGGGAAGTGAGGCCTAGATGGTCAAATGACACTAAACTCTGATCAGAAAAATTGACTCTGTTTGTTCTCATCAGCAAAACAAATAACTGGATGTTATTTGAGGTTTATATTTACAGAAAAGGTTTTAGGTGAGAATGACTCCCAATATACATAGCTCCAATATATAATTTAAGATTCAAACACTGGACAATAAAAATAGCTGGAATGAGAGACAACACTGGGTAAAAATGTCATTTAAATGCTGAAAATTTATTTAAATATTAGTCAGCTGGAGCATCTCTGTTGTAACCGTGCTTGCTTACGCATGACATGATTTAATCAGACTTCATTTCTTTAATGTGAGACAGCCAACAGTGCACTTGATTACCTCTCAAAAAAGCGATGAGGGTGAAGTCTATTAGAGCCTTTGAAATATTGTGGACTGTGGATGGGAACTACACTCTTAGAAGGAATGTGTAGAAAAATTACACAAATAATGTGTAGCACTCCAGTTTACACATATTGGGTCAATATTAAATAAAACTGCACTGGAAGAATTCAGCTTTTATACACATAGTTATCCATAGTTTTAAACACAACCTTTGAATTTGTTCACAACATTCAACACAATATGTATAGACTGATCTGCTCTACACATAGTCAGTGTCAGTTTTTTAATCCATGAGCTGTTTGATTGAGATGAACAGCAGCCAGCCAGTAGTCTAATAATATCTTTGAATTTCATTTTCATGCTGTTATACATCTCATCTCATTATCTCTAGCCGCTTTATCCTGTTCTACAGGGTCGCAGGCAAGCTGGAGCCTATCCCAGCTGACTACGGGCGAAAGGTGAGGTACACCCTGGACAAGTCATCAGGTCATCACAGGGCTGACACATAGACACAGACAGTGGCGTGCACAGACATTTTGGGGGGCAAGTGCTCTGGGGGGAAAAAAGGGCACTTTTTTGCGCATGTGGAACACCTTATTATAAAAGTCTGAGATTTAACCCTCCTCTTGTGTTCATAATCATATCAGAGTTTTGGGTATTTTTCTGTAGTTCCATCTTTAAAAAGTCTGATAAAGTCTGAAAGTCTGATCTTCCCGTAACTGACTTGAGTCTCAAGACTGTGTTTATTCACAGATTTCCGTGAGATCATCTTAAAATTTGTAACGAAATATACACACTCAATGGGCTCAACGGAGCTCTCCTTTATTTGCATAAGGGTGTGCATACTAGCATAATGTGATATTCTTAATCATGTTATAAAAACAGGTCGGAATTGATGGAGAGTGGGGTTGCCTTAATGGTTTAGGCTACATTTAAAATGTTGTTCAGTTTGTTTCTCCATATGGAAAGGGAGCAAATAAGCTGGCAAAGGCTGCCATGTGCAGTTGTTTCTGTATGCGACGGGCTACTTCACGACAAAATAATTACAGCTTGGGCTTAGAGGGCAAACAATGCATTTTCACTCGATTCATGTGTTACCTGGCTGGTGGGGCAGGGGAAGAGCTGACTGACTGGCCGATGTGTTGTCTGCACTACGACAAGGCCGTGGCTTCCAGGATGCTATGCTGCTGCAACCTCACATTGAATGCACTGCACGCTTGTTCACGTGACAGAGCAAGAGAGACAGAGGTCCGGTGTGTGTGCGGAGGGGGCACACATCGGGACATTATTTTCACACACGCTTTTAATGCTGCGGCTTTTCTAAAAGATCATGTCGACATTGGCCTCAGTAAACTGTAAAAAAAAAAAATTCAAAAGGCCACTTTTTTGGACAGAGGGCAGAGGGGCAGGTGCTTGAGCACCACCTCATGTCTATCTGTGCATGCCACTGGACACAGACAACCATTCACACTCACATTCACACCTACGGTCAATTTAGAGTCACCAGTTAACCTAACTTGCATGTCTTGGGACTGTGGGGGAAACCGGAGCACCCGGAGGAAACCCACGCAGACACGGGGAGAACATGCAAACTCCACACAGAAAGGCCCTCGCCGGCCACGGGGCTCAAACCCAGACCTTCTTGCTGTGAGGCGACAGCACTAACCACTACACCACCGTGCCGCCACTGTTATACATAAAATATTATATATTATAATTCCTTCATTATGTGAATCACTAAAAAATCCACAGCTCAGTGGTCATTGAACGCCTCTGAGCATCCTCGCCATTTCTCAGAGACAATGTAAACAACACTGCTAACACCAGCCATTTCGAAGCTAGTCAGTATTTACTATTCACAGTATATGTAATACACCAGCCCTTTGTAGATCAGATTGAAGACCTCTGCTTACTACCCCCTGGAAATCGGTGGAATGATAGTAACACAGGTGAGGGATTTCAGTGGGAAATTTTAACTAATGGGGCTACTCAAGTAATGTTATGTTAGCACTAGTTCTTTCCATCTTCAGTTTAATTAATGTTAGCTTTCTACTTGTTTTTAACAACTATATTTAATGTGTTTTGGGGGTAGGTAAAGGCTGGTTTATATTGTAGTTACAGTAGTAGTTAATTGGTTTTGGTTGGCAAGTGTGTGTTTCATGCAGGGTGTCACTACGTAATGCTAATTTCAATGACTTTGGCCGGAATGTGCATGAAGCATCATTGTAACCACCATTTTGACAGGGAGACAATTCTCACCAGTGACAGCTGAAGAAAAATTCTTGAGGGAAATTGGACTTGAAATCATTTCTTAATGTACATCAATCAGCCATAACATTAAAACCACTGACAGGTAAGTGAATAACATTGATTATCTCATTACAATGGCACCTGTTAAGCGGTAGGATATATCAGGCAGTAAGAGAACAGTCAGTTCTTGAAGTTGATGTGTTGGAAGCAGGAAAAATTGGCAAGCATAAGGATCAGCGTGACTCTGACAAGGGCCAAATTATGATGCCTAGATGACTGGGTCTGAATGTCTCCAAAACGGCACATCTTGTGGGATGTTCCTGGTATGCATGGGAAACCATGGCCTAATCATTAGAGAATTGACTTTGGGACCAAAAGGTCGCCTGTTCGATTCCTTGGACTATAGGAATGACTGAAGTGCCCTTGAGCAAGGCACCTAACCCCCAACTGTTCCCCGGGCTGCCCACTGCTGTGGGTATGTCAGGGTCCTGCTGTACATCACTCTGGATAAGATCATCTGCTAAATGCATGTAATGTAATGGTTAGTGCTACTGAAAAAACTGTTAATGCTGGTTAAAACAGGAAAGCATTAACTTTTTCAGCAGTTTGTGCTACAGTAGCTCTTCTGTGGGATTGGACCTATGGGCTAGCTTTCGTGCCCCATTCATGTGAATCAATGAGCCTTCGACAGCCATGACCCTGTTGCCAGTTCACCTTCCTTGGACCACTGTTGGTAGATACTAACCACTACATACCAGGAACACCCCACAAGATGTGCCATTTTGGAGATGCTCAGACACAGTCATTTAGCCATTATAATTTGGCCCCTGTCAAAGTCACTCAAATCTTTACACTTGCCCATTTTTCCTGTGTCCAACAGATCAACTTTGATAACTGACTATTCTCTTGCTGCCTAATATATCCCACTCCTTGACAGGTGCCATTGTAATGAGATAATCAGTGTTATTCACTTCACCTTTCAGTGTATATTTACTTGCAAAAATGAAATCTTCTGCTGCTGTTATTTTTATACTGGTTAAGTTTGGTTTCTAACAGAACTTTTAGATTGTGTATTTTACTCTATATTAACGTTCGACTTTTAGACAAATTTGCTAACTTTAATGTCAAAATGGCACAGGCAGCTAATTTACATGTGTCAGGTACACGAGGTAGGCAGACGCAAGTGCAGAAGCAGTATAAATAATGACAGTGATGCTTAGTTACAGTGAGCAAATACACACACAGGCAAACAATCCAAAACAGCAGGCTAGATCAAAAACGTGAAACAAGCAAAGGGTTGGGCAAGGTGCAAACAGTATATCAGAGGCAAAGCGATCGAGGACAGGAATGAGAAACAGACACAGGAATCAGGAAACCGGGAATCAGACACAAGGCTAGAAAGGCTTGGTAATGCGTACAGACGTAACGTAATACTTCGCACTGGTTGTGCATCAGCACAGTCTTTAAATAGGTGCACACATAATTCCTTAATAGAGTTCAGGTGCGCATCATTAACGGCGCGCGTGCTGGAGTCTACTCGGTGCGCGCGCAGTTCGAAGTGTGCCTTGTGCAGGACTGACAACATGGCACAAATATGGTTGGTAGATTTTTTTAAGTATTGCTGCTCAGCTTGCAAGATGGAAATTTAACTTGTGAAATATTTTATGTTCTTGCGTGCCATTTTTATTAGCATTTACTTTGTACTTAGAATTATTAAAGAGCCTGGCTATAACTATAATTTCTACTAATTATTCAGCATCATGAGGCAGGAATATTTTTTCTTCTTGCTAACTATCTAACTTTGCTATTTAGCTAACTAAGATGTACTTCATATAGCCATGGCTAGCTTAATCCAATTATTTCCCATGACTGCAGTTCTCTTAATAAAAATACATTTAAGAAAATATAGTCCAGAGCTGTAAGAATGTTGGTGTATGAATGTGCAGCTGCAGTCTCATGTTACCTAACATTAAGCATATGGATTTTGTGTGTGGGGGGGGAATGGAAATGACCTGTCATATCAGCTGATGCTTTGTGTAAAAATATTGTTTAAAAAAGTGGCAGCTGCATTATCCATCTTAATGTCGACATTTTATGAATTAATTTATTATGCATCAAATGGACCAATCTGAAGATGATCCTTGGCCAGTGATTCCTGGGTCCTTGGATGATCAGATCTATATCAATCCAAGATACAAAGTTTTGAAATACGTGAAATATAGAAGGTATGCTTATATATCATGTTGCCTAATGAAAGTGGAAAAAGAAATATTTTGTCCTACTTCAGATCTTTCCTTTATTACTGCTGAAAGTCTGTGAAATTCTATTCTATTTATATGTAATTTTATATTCTGTGGTTTGATTTTCATTAATATTTCATGATAATAAATGTATTGATAATAAATGTGTAGTCATAAAGAGTGTATTATTGTGATTAACTAATTTTGTATCAAATAACACTTTTTTGTGTAGAGTATTAGACATGTTTTTTAACAGTGTGCGTAGCCAAGGACAGCACATAATGTGTTAATATTACATATTTACACATCTTCATGTTAACCTTCCTTACACATTCAATGTGTTAAAATCATTGATACAGTGAATGTGTCAAAATTAACACAACAAGCATTGTCCCAAAACTCACCCATTGATGTGTAAGAATTTAACACAATTTGTGTCAGTTTTAACACATCCTTTATAAGAGTGTATTATCTACTACAATGTTTGCAGTATTTTTCCAGGTCCAAACTCCAAGCAGATCATTTCAGACTTTTCTTTGATCTGAGTTATGCCCCTCATTGCTATTGCAACAAAAGGAGCAACCACAGACACACAAAAGCAGCAAGACCAACAGTGTTCAGAGCTCATTCATGCTTGCTTTGTCATGCAAATGTCAGCTGCTGTTACAGTCCACGGTGGAAAGATGCTATGAGACACTGCACTCAGTGCAGTGCATGGCTCTCCCCTGGCTTATTTTGCATCTACTGCAGCACTGTGTAGTTCCTCTCAGGCAACCTAGTGTTGAAATATACATTAAGTGAAGCTCATTGCATCAGAGATTGTTTTAAAAGAACTACAAAGTGTGTGCCATCTGCCTTTGTATCCTATTCACTTAATTTTTTAAAAAAAGATTGTTGTGATGCTGTATATTCAACTGACATGGTCATTATTTCTTAAAGGAGGAATTCAGACAGAAATTAAATGGATACATTTCTTTTTTTTATTTCCAGGTTTCCAAAAGTTTTGCACAGAACCTTTGAGGCTAGTGTGGCTACATAGTTTAAAATGAAAGCTTCTATTCTACTACTGGCCTGATGTTAGCAAAAGGTCTTATCCACGAGCAAATATGACCAGTAATACTACTACTACTACTACTAATAATAATAATAATAATAATAATAATAATAATAGTAATAATAATAATTTGTGTGTGAATGGTTGTCTGTGTCTATGTGTCAGCCCTGTGATGACCTGGCAACTTGTCTAGGGTGTACCCCACCTTTCGCCCACAGTCAGCTGGGATAGGCTCCAGCTTGCCTGCGACCCTGTAGAACAGGATAAAGCGGCTAGAGATAATGAGATGAGATCATTTATTGTTAACTTATTATTGTATTATAATTACTTATTATAATAACAAGTAATAACAATAAGTAGTAATTATAATTATAGTTGCTATTTGTCATTTTGTGAGCCCCCTCTGCTGCTTGAGAGGCAGATTGCAATGAAAACACTGATATTCCTTCCCATTTCCCCTTAATTGACACTATTTCCTGGATTGAAGCTTTGTTTGCCTTATGAGTTGCCTTTTATGGAATAGGAATAGCACTGAGCTGGAGGAGGACCAAATCTATAGGAAGAAAGACTGTTCAGCTTCAAAACTGTTGCTGACACTTGCCTTGTTGGTTCAGTGTACAATTTTACAGGGAAAGGAAATAAAAATGAAACATGAAAAATTAAAAATGAAACAAAAAATAATTTTTTGGCTGAACTGTTCCTTTTGAGAAATAACCATTAGTGTTTCATATATAATCATATATAATGTACAGGGTCCCAACAAAGAAACAAACAACAACAACAAAAGTTAATAGGATATTTAGATATAGTTCATTTTCATGCTTAGATTTCTCACCCAAATAAACATATTTGTCTTGAATAACACTTTGGGATTAAAAAAATAGTTGGCAAACTGCTGGGATATAAGTGTATTTATTTTTTTCGTGGTCCAAATCCTGTGCTCTGATTGGCTGGCGAGCAGGTCCATATCCTACAGTACGGACCCCAGTTATGGACCCCGGTTACGGACCTCTGGCGACTCGCTCATTCACAACAACAACAAACATAGTAGCGTTTTTTGTCAACATTTATCTTTTTTTATAAGATTTATTTATAATACATTTATTTATAATATCAAACATCTTATAAATTTTGCCAGCATTTCTCAGGAGAATAGCATTAATTTTACAGCATGGATAATGATAACAACAGTGTTCACAGCGAAAGCAAGTTTTACTACCCTGAGGAAGAAGAAATAAAATAAAAAATTTCAGGAGAAAGCTAAAAACCTGTAATTTGTTAACACTGAGCAAAAACATGGCTGAATCCTGAATGACTCCTATTTGTATAAATAGGGGACTACATAGGCGGCAAAATGTAGTTTTTTTCCTGCCATGGAAGTGCACTTGTATACTGAGGAGAAAGCAATTTGCATTACAGCCGTGAATGAGGATTCAAAATAGCATTAATTTTACAGCATGGATAGTGATAAGGGGAGTGTTCACAGCGAAAGCGAGTTTTACTACCCTGATGAAGACAAAATTAAAGAAAACATTTCAGGAGAAAGCTAAAAACCTGTAACCTGCTAACGCCAAGCAAAAACATGGCTGAACCCTGAATGACTCCTATTTGTATAAATAGGGGACTACATAGGTGGCAAAATGTAGTTTTTTTTCCTGCCATGGAAGTGCACTTGTATACCGAGGAGAAAGCAATTTGCATTACAGCCATGAATGAGGATTCGAAATGGCGGCTTGCCTCAGCTCGGTTTTCCCTTTCGGGCGCTCTCGTTTTCTGTTAGAATTTGGTAAAGAAAAAAATTAATATATTATTTACCAGCTTAAGGTCGGTCCGCATGGTGAAATACCGTGACCTTGGCCTTGAATACTGACCTCAGCCCAGAGGGCCTTGGTCAGCACTTTCAAGACCTCGGTCATGATATTTCACAATATGGACCTCCCAGCTGGTAAATAACATATATATATTCAGATTAGAACACATCCCCAAGTGTTTCATTCTTCTTATACCATAGCAATATTCCAACTTTTTTTAATTAAAGAATGACATGCCATACATTTAAGCAGTTTATAATTACACAATGCTGTGTAACATCATATAAAACAAGTTACTTCCTTTTATCCTTTATATTATAGCACCCATAAACCTGCTGCTATACAACAGACACCTGCAAAGCATAAACTCCTCTGTCCTGAAGACTGTCTCATGCAAGAAGACAATGTTACACTTTTACCTCTGACTGTTGCAAAGCACTGACACTGGAGATTCCTTACATACGGTAAATGTTAAAGCCCCATTATGCAAGAATTGGTGGTTTTTGAGCTCAGGCTCCCCCTACAATTTGAAGTGTAAGTCACTTTTACACCACTGATGTAAATACAAGTCATGATTTGAGCTCCCCCATGGACAGCTATGCATGTGTATTTGTTTACAAGCTGAAACCAGTTCAACTGTAACACCGGCAGAAGCCAAAGGATTAAGTTACTTGACATGGTAGAGTAATATGACAGGGCTTTACACAAATATGACTGCATAGTTTTATTCATTGTGACCTTGGAGATGAACACTAGCATAACAAAAAGAATAACAAAGTTTTAGTTTTGCTGAAATACTGTGTTTGTATTTTCAGGCCATATACGAGGGTAAGGAATTCTCTGATGGAAACATCGCTTGCAGAAGTGTTTAGACTTAAATGGAGGATATGTAGAGAAATAGCTTTGTTATTTTCATAAATAAAGATATTTTTTCATTTGTCTTAGAACTTTTTGACTTACCCTCATACATTACTAAGCGTTTGAATGTGGACTATGTGTGTAATCGATATGATATAGGCACATACTGCACATACGGTAATATACACTGGGCAGTGTAACTTATTCTGCTGGGGTAAATCCAGCCACTGGGGTTGCACAAGCTAGTGCATTCTTAGTGCTGGTCGCAAGCCTGGATAAATGGAGAGGGTTGCATCAAGGAGGGCATCCAGTGTAAAACTCATGCCAAATCAATTATGCGGATGAAGAAAAGGACTTTCATACTGGATCGGTTGAGGCCCGTGTTAACAACAACCACCACTGGAACTGCTTCCCAGCAGGATACCCATGGAAACTATGCGACTGGTGGGAAAAGGAGGAGAACAATGTCTCTAGAAAACTTAGAAACATGGAGATATGCACTAGAGAGAAGGGATGTGACAGGATAGTCAACAGCAGAGTAGACAGAAGAAGCCAAAAGTCTTTTCCACTAAAAATGTTCCTTTTTTTTTCTTCTATTTTTCTTGTAAAATTGTGCAAATATTTACAGTGCAAATAAGCATCCCAAAATGCAAAACAAAAACTGTTCAAAAACAAAACAATACAGGCATAAGTTTGCCAGACTATGTCTTTCTAGACCCTGCATAAAACTCTCAACACATTTCAATCAGCCATGTTACCTGCACCACCATCACTGACATACTGAGGTCATAGGGCCTAATACAGCCTAAGGCTAGCTGTAGCCCTACCCCCTAGGCAACCCCATTACCAAAAAATAATAAATTAACAAAATAACAACATTATTACAAAGTAATAACTCAAAGAAACAAATACATAATAAACAAAATCTCAAAACCGTTTTCTCCCATCAAAATACCTTATTAGTCTGGGTAACCTATGGAAATTTAGGGGGTAACCTAGGACAAATTGCAAATGTTTTCAAACTTGTTTTTTTCTACTTGCTTAAGCATTAGGCAATACAGAAACAAAAATCTACCAAAATCTGTTTGGTGGATAATACTTTTGTAAG
Source organism: Neoarius graeffei (assembly GCF_027579695.1). Classification (NCBI taxonomy): domain Eukaryota; kingdom Metazoa; phylum Chordata; class Actinopteri; order Siluriformes; family Ariidae; genus Neoarius; species Neoarius graeffei. Next base: position 46,188,924 of record NC_083580.1, read on the forward strand.
GCTTTTTAATCCCCTATCCCCTAAAATTCCATGATTCTTCATTTTGGATATATACGGTAGATAGCTTGAACTCCATAATTATGTTTCAAACAAGTTACCATAGATGAACCTTTCTAAAAAAAATTATTGATAGTGTTAGAGTGTCACATGGATGGTAAATGTTTACTCAGAACCATCATTCTCATCAGTATCAGTATCAGAATGCAATGTATTCAAGCACACCTCCCTACAGTCACTGCAAGCAGTTGTACACTCAAGTCCATTCCTTCTGCAGGTGCATCACAGATTGTAACAACCAGTTTTACATGTGCAATGTATTCCCTGCAGTAGTTCCTGTGGGGCAGGGGGATTGTCAGTAAGAATGGGCACCATTCTGCCCTCATTGATCTTCCATCCCCACTACTCAGGAGGCACATCCTCTTCATGGCCCAGCCACACTTTGACGTGCTGATAAACACAAAGGCTGTGATACTTGGCAGCAGCTGTGGTAGGGGGCAGGACGCATGGCTCCACTGCAGCTGTGCTACTTGTTGTTTTTTCATAGAACCTCCGCAGCCTTGGGGTGTCAAGGTCTTCATGATGGACATCTCCGCTGTAGACTGCAACATGCTTCCTGCATTGATGACATCTTGCTTGTTTGACTTTGCATTCATGAATACTTCTGCTTGCTCATAGAAAACAGCATCACTAAGTTTCTCTACTCCTTTGCTCTTTCCTATGCCATAGATCCTGGATGTAGTGTCACATCCCAGCAAAGCACAGGCAAATGGAATGCACTTGCAGATTATGCTCCCCAGGTGATGTCTTGTTGCTGCTATGTTCCAACACCTCTGTCCCTTTTTGCTTTCCCTTTTGGCATATGGCTAGAACCAGATGGTGTACTTGGTATTCCTATGATGAATTAGCAGCAACAGGATATCAGTGTCATCAGCAATGACGACTGTGTTGTTTTGTTCTGCACATGTCACAGCTGCCTCTACTACCAGGATATCTGCATCACCCCTTGCATGGTGAACCTCACACCCTGCCTCCTCTAGTCTCTCCCCAAGCATGTAGAGGAGCATCTGCTTGTTGCCTTCATTAAACAGGAACTCCTCCTTCTTAAACTGAAGTGTCATTGAAGAATTGAAATGCACTTCTGGCCCAGTGCAGCCCCGGTTCTTCTTGTGTGAGCACTGTCTTTCGTACTTGGAGAGTCCTGGTAACCATCAAACACAACGGTAGCTCTCCCATACCTTTGACTGATATATCTAGCATCTTCAGGATTTCATCCCAGGTTAATCCCTTTGTCCATGGGATTCTGTGAAGGAGGGCACCTCCATCAAGGACAAAGAGAACTTGCTCAGTGTCAGTACCTAGGAGGTACTCTTTCATCTTGTCCATCAGATCTGTTATTGTCACCTGCTCATCATCATTATTTTCAAGATACTCGGCTACAGCTTCAAAGGCTTCATATCTCAGTACATCTTTTGGTCGACCACTGGTCTTCACTGTAGCACTCTCTTTTGGGGTTTTCTGGAAGATTTTTGGAACTTGCTTTCCTGTACGAAAGTTGATATTACATACACTATGGTACACTGCATCTGCAGCTGGTAGATCAGTAACAAACATGATTCTGCCTCTTACAGTATCTGCTCATTCCCCCTTGTACTCATCACAGGCCTTCAGTATTTTCTCCTTGACATCAAGTGCTCTGACTGGAATAGGTTTATAATATGCCTTTTCCCCTTTGTATGGATCTGGGTATCCACAATAAATGCAGTTATACTTGTAGTCGAATGGGCATATGTCTGACTTGCGTGTTTTAATCTGTTGATACTCTGCATCGTCAGAACTTTTCCTCTTGTAACATTCTATAGCTTTTTGATTGGTGAAATCACGTCTGCAATTTATATGGACAGCCTGGCCTGGAATAACTTTAATTTCAATACCCCTTGCTTTGCTTGCTTGAAGGATACCATCACAACCTTTTGTTGTCAGTGCAACAGTTTCATCTCCACTCAAAGGCTTGTTACAGATAATGCAGGAATCCATCTCTGTTCAGTATTGGACTTGTTAATTTCTAGCATCGACTTATAAGGTTAGGTGGCAACCTGAAAGAGAGCAACTAGATCTAGTTATGAAAAGCAAAGTATGTACATAGCATAGCAACAAAAAGAATTGGTGCATCCGTGTGTTAGTTTCTAGGATTAAATAATTCCAATATTAATATTATAATACTACGTCAGATGCACAAGCCCAAGAATGTGTATTCTGTTCTACAAGCATTAAAATCATTTTTTACAGTTTTGATAGATCCAAGTCTGATGCAAGTATTTACAGCAGAACAATAATTGTGACCAGAGACACTGATTGTACTAAGGGATGTGTTACGTTCGCCTTTATTTTTAAAGACATTTTAAATTCAAAGTTGGGCATTTTGAAAATCAATGGTGGCTGCCACATAAAATATAGATATTCTATGGATCCCTGAAACCTAAAAATGGGGTTTAGACACCAATATTACATCATTAGCTATCCAACTCGTAATTCTAGAAACATTATTTTCATTTTGCTGGCAGCCATTTTGAAAATCAAAATGGCTGCCACTCACAGGGGATGTTGGTGATACCTGAAAACATACATTTAGACACCAAGATCATTAACCTATGTTGCTTAATAACCAAGTTACTGGACTGAATATGTACTGTGGTGGCCATCTTTAATATATGTCATAAAAAAGTACTATCCACCAATCCAATTTTGGTAGATTTTTGCATGAGCACTGTTTGATAGCTAAGGAAGCAGGTAAAACAGGTTTGCAAACATTTGCAATTTGTCTTGGGTATATCATATATTGCCCGGACTATATGTGCAGAGAAAAATACCGTTTAAGTAATAAACATTAAAGCACCCCTGTCAAAATGGTTCCATCCACCATCTACCCATGAAACCCCTCTATTTGACCCAAGTGGTACAGTTCTTCAGTTTCCCTACGTAAACCAGGAAGTACCGGAGTTTGAATGGCGGTGAGTAAACTGAATACGGAACTATAATTACAAATTTTTACCCAATAAACGAGAATGTTTTTCACAGCCCATGTGTACGTTTGCATTTCTTGATATTAGACAGAGTTAACACAGATGAGAGATGTAAATGACAATGAGCATGAAATGAGCATTTTGAACGAGACATGACAAACATTTGCTATTCAAAAATACTGGTAGGCCTTTCCCTGCACTCCACACAGCAAAGTTAAATGTGTGAAAATGAAGTTCTGGCAAACAGTGATTAATGACCAGCATGACTTATGAAATCAGTTATACTGAACAATGGAAACAGTATGGACAAGGAAAATAGCAATACACGAGTGACAGGTCAGCTGATGGTAAAGTGCCAGCAAAAGACTGCCTGCGTGTTGCGAGCATCACGGCTCACTCTGTGACAAGGGGAATGAAAGTCAGTAGGGGTTGCCTTGGAGCGGCTTCAGGAAGATGGCAGCCAGCACACACACTTCATTATGAACTCCTCCAAGCTTTGGGCACCATTTGCTCTATAAACTAAGGTAAACTTAACGGAACATCACTTTCAAGAACTGGTATGTGAGGAAAAGGACAATATAAGAACTAAAGTCTAACTTGTTAACGATTTTGGGAAGATACACAGACTTTTTTCCTCCCTCTTCTTTGAGCTAACGCAAACAGGCTAACTAGCCAAACGCTAAGACAGCAGCATGACAAAACGAGTGAAAGAAAAAAGGGGGAACATTTTGATGGACTGGAATGATGATTCTCTGCTCAGCTTATGCTCTCCCTTACCTGATACTCCTATCTCAAGCCCTAACTCCAAGAAAACATGCTCAAGAGATAACAATGAGGTATCCAATGCAGACATACTAAAAGCTGTCCAACACTTAACGAGCAGGTTCATACAGTATCTCTTGAACAAAAGATAGGCCAAAACACTGAAGAGATTGTGGCTATCAAAGAAAACATCGAAGGTATCGAACACATGGCGAAGACATACATTGACAAGATGCAAGTGATGAGTCGCCGGCTCGGTGAACAGGATGAAAAAAATTGAAGAAGCAGAGCGTTACAGCCGACGCTGGAATCTGAAACTTTTCAACCTACCGGAATCCACCAATGAGTCCATGGAAGATCTAAGAAAACAGATCTTTCAGATTTTTGGACAAATGGCTCCAGATGAAAAAAACAAGCTTGGCTTTCTCGTTTTTTTTTTTTTTTTTTTTAAGGCTTACATTATCTTATTTCTTTCTGTTCTCCAGACATTGTGCTTTTTTTTTATATTTTATGTTTTTCAGCGAAAATGAATGATTTCAAGTTTAACTCATTGAAAATGGTCTCACTTAATGTTAGAGGATTAAGAAACAATATAAAAAGAAAAGCAATGTTCCTCTTTCTTCGAAAAACAAATGCCAATATTATCCTCTTACAAGAAACACACTCTTGCGACTCAGACAATAAGTTTTGGAAAAGTCAATGGGGAGATCAAGCTTACTTCTGTCATGCTACACATAATTCTGCAGGTGTTGCATTACTATTTAATAAATTTACAGGTGATATCTTAGAAACCTACAACTCTGATAGTGGTAGATGGGGTATTGTGTTATGCAAACTGGATAATGCTTTTTTCATAATATGTAATGTATATGGCCACAATGGAACCACACAAGCCCGAACTATGTTTACAGAAATCTTGTCCAGAATAAGGGAATTACAAAGTAAAAATAAAGAGGTATTCCTGATTATAGGAGGAGACTTTAATGATGCTCCAAATGATAGGATAGACAGAATTCCAGGGAGAGTTTCTCAAAATTCACTTTTCAAAGCCACTCAATTTATGAGCCAAGAATTATCAGTAATAGATGCATGTCATTTTTTTTAGTCCAGATTGTAAAGAGTTTACCTGGTCTAATACAAGAGGGACATTACAATCCAGGATTGATTTATGGTTAACCTCCTCTTCATGTTTACAATATATTTCAGAAATTAATCACTCATATGCTCCTCTATCTGACCATAAACTTATCTCAATACATTTAACTGGTTCTAAAGAAAGTAACAAGAAATTAAGGGGATATTGGAAGCTAAATAATAACCTACTTAAAAATAAAACTTTTCAAGACTCAGTCAAATTAATGGCTTTAGATATCTTTCCTAAAAATTATACGAACAATGTCCAGAAATGGGAATACTTTAAATTTAAAATTAGAGAAATGGCTATCCTCTGCAGTAAAAATATCAAAAAAGCTAAAGACAAAAAAGAAAAGGAAATTATGGATGAATTAAAAACTTTTCTAAATAAGGAAAATCTTTCAGAAGAGGAACACATTAGATTATTGCAACTCCAAAATGAAATCAATGATTTATATACTGAAGTTGCTAAAGGCGCATTTATTCATTCTAGGGCAAAATGGTTAGAACATGGTGAAAGAACCTCGAGTTACTTTTTCACTCTTGAAAAACATAATCAAAAAATATCTAACATTTTGGCACTGAGAATAAACAATAATCTAAATACTAATCCCAAAGAAATAGCAAAACATATTTGTGCTTTTTATGAAAAACTGTATAAATCTAAATATGAACCTGAACACTGTGAAAAATTCTTAGACAGTATTAAGGATTCTATCCCAATGATCTCAGAAGAATTTAAACAACATTGTGAAAATCCAATCTCGAATTTGGAACTCACGGAAGCTTTGAAACACATGAAATCCGGGAAGTCTCCAGGGATCGACGGTTTATCTGCTGAATTCTATAAATTTTTGGGGGATATTATTGAAACTCCACTTTTGAATATGTATAAAGATTGTATTACAAACATTGAAATGACATCAACTATGAAACAAGGTTTAATTAGCTTAATTCCAAAACCAAACAAAGACCCTTTATGTATAGATAATTGGAGACCCATCACACTTCTGAATGTGGATTATAAATTATTTGCATTTGTCTATTCCAGATGCTTAAAATCTAATCTTGGAGATATAATAAATGAATGCCAAACAGGTTTCATGTCTAAGCAACACATTAGTAATAACATTAGATTAATCTTAGATATACTTGACTACTCAGAACATGTGGAGTCACAAGCAGTTATAGTATTTCTTGATTTCTACAAAGCTTTTGACACGTTGGAACACCCTTTTATTTTTAATACATTAAAATTAATGGGATTTGGAGAGAACTTTGTCTCAGTAGCTAAAATGTTATACAAAGACATCAACAGTAATTTAATGATCTTTCCTAACACCTCCAAAAGATTTCCGATCAACCGTTCTGTCCGTCAAGGATGCCCAATTTCTCCATTTTTTTTTTAATTGCAGTAGAGCTCCTCTCCCTAAAAATCTTAAATAATGACAGTATAAAAGGCTTAACCATATTTCAAAAGGAATTTAAAATTACGCAACTAGCTGATGATACAGCTCTACTTTTAAAGGACAAACATCAAGTTGAGCCGGCGTCACAACTAATTAATAATTTCTCTAAAGCTTCAGGTTTACATCTCAATATTAACAAACTTGTTAAATCTTGTTAAATCTTGTGTCTTTATGATACAGATTGTGCAAACATATGTAACATCCAAGTTAAAAAAAAAACAGTGAAATACTTAGGCATAGATATCACTAAAGATATGTCCTCTAGACAACAACTTAATTTCCTCCCCAGGCTTAAAAAAACACAAAATATCATGAATATGTGGCTTCAACGTGACCTATCTATTTTTGGCAGAATTCTGTTATCTAAAGTGGGAGGTATCTCAAGACTGGTATATCCTGCTCTATCATTATTTGTCGAGGATTCAACATCCAAAGAAATTAATAAAATACTTAGCAATTTTACCTGGAAAAATAAGAAACACCATCTGAAGAATGAAATTCTCTCGGCATCCAGGAAACAAGGAGGCTTTCAATTATTAAATTTCAATGATTTAAATAACACTTTCAAAATAAAATGGATTAAGGAATGTCTCAAATTCCCAAACTCAATTTGGTTTTTTATTCCAAATAATATTTTTAAGAAATTAGGTGGTCTACATTTTTTACTCACCTGTAACTTCAATGTTACCAAATTACCTTTGAAATTATCAAAATTTTACCAACAGACACTCTTAGCATGGAAATTGTGTTATTCCCACAACTTTTCCCCTCACAAAGCCTTAATATGGAATAATGAAGATATTACTGTCAGGAAAAAAATCCATATTTAAACAGAAGTGGATTGATAAGAACATTATTTTCGTATGTGACCTTTTTGATTCTCATGGTATAATGCTTAGTTATGAACATTTTCTTCGTCTTAAATCCTTCCCTGTTACAAGTAAAGAATTTAATTACGTAACTAAAGCAATCCCTAATGGCCTTTCTCTCCTGATGAGAAGCCATTACCAGTATCAAGAAACACTAAGAATAAAACCCCTTCTAATGATAAATGGACTTGATGTAATGGGTTCAAAGTGCAACAACAAACATATACGTAATACTTTTTATGAAAAGAGGAAAATAACTCCACAAGGGAAAGCATTTTGGGATAACATCTTTATGGACACTGACTGGAAGAAGGCCTGGACATTGCCTTATAAGTATTGTATTTCCAATAAAATAAAAGAGGTTCACATCAAAATTTTACACACTATATATCCAACAAATTTATATTTCTCTACATTTTTAAACACTGAAAACAAATGCAGTTTTTGCAATATGGAACCATAAACCTTAACTCATTTATTCTACCACTGTGCCCAATCTATCAATTTCTGGTCTCAATTTGAACAATATATAGTGTGTAAAATCAAGATAAACATCTTAATTGACTGTAGAAGTGTGATAATGTATTTTGTCCATGGAGAAAATGACATCACCTTTATTACAAACCTATTCATTTTGTATGGCAAATTTCACATACACAAATGCAAATACTCCAAAACGCCACCCAACTTTAAAAGTTTCTTGCATGAGTTTAAAGAGTACATGAAATCCCTTACACTAATTGACACTAAACAAAGCACCACATCCACAGATATATATGAGAGGTTTTTCAAAGAAGATTAATGTGTTCACTTTCTGTTTCCTTTTTTGTTTGTTGTTGGTTTTTTGTTTTTTCCCCTTTCTTGTCATTTTATTTATTCATTTATTTATTATCGTCTCTACTTCTTTAACCTCCTATGCTTAGCGGTCACATGCGTGGACAGCACTTTATGGAAATTCGGAACAAGAATCCACATATGTGGACATACTTTTTCTCTAAAAGTACATCTTATCAAAAGATGATGCTTAGTTTTTATTCTAATCAGGTTCTAATAAGCCCAAATAGCAAAGAGAAATAAAAAATGCACGTAAAAAAACCAGCTTGGGCCTTAGGAGGTTAAGTTTACTGGCATTACTAATAAGATCCTTAGTGTACTGTGTTTTATTTATTATTATTATTATTATTATTATTATTATTATTATTATTATTTTGATGATACATGAATATTGGAGCACCTGTCTGCTGTTCTATGTACATTTGTTTGTATGTACAACCTTTTTCAATAAAGTTCTTTTAAAAAAAAGAAAAAAAATGAAAGTCAGTGGGAGCAAGATGGAGTACATGTGCGTGAATGAGGGGGAGGACAATGGAATGGTACAGCTACAAAGAATAGAGGTGGTCAAAGCAGAGGATTTCAAATATCTGGGGGGTAATTCCGCCCCAAATCACCAGATTTAGAAAAATGTTCGCCACTGACCATCTCAGATTTGCTTCATACTTTCTGGATATATTGTCAGTGTGCCCAATAAATAGTGTAAAAAATTTTAGGCTTGTACCTTCATTAGTTTCTGAGATATAGGGGCTTTTAAATAAGGGGTGTGGCCCCAATTTCACTGTTGAAATGCGTGCTACAGAAAACAGACCTAACTTCCATAAGTCATTACCTCCGCCAAGGAGGTTATGTTTTCGGTAGCGTTTGTCTGTTAGCAACATTATGGAAAAAGTTATGAACAGATTGCTCTGAAGTTTTTTCCAGAGGTGTGACTGGGCACAAGTAACAATCCGTTAAATTTTGGCGGTGATCTGGATCACCTTCTGGATCCCGGAATTTTTTATTTAAAGGACTCTTGGCAGAGGTCTGCGCTCTCCGAGTGCTTTTCTAGTTACTTTTTAAACTATTCTCGCAAGATGCATGAAATTTTCAAGGATTGTTCTTCAATGCCAGATGCCTTTAAATACTATAATAGAAAGTTCACAGTTCAATATTTGCCAAGTTATGGCTTGCTGAAAATCATAAAAAAAATGTCTTCTATCATGCTTTGGAGCAACTTTGATGTCCCATATCTCCACATTAAAGCACACCAGATCTTTCAAATTTTCTTATTTATTACTCATGTTATAGTACTCTTTAGGCAACTAGGTATGTGTTCAAAAGAAATCAAACTTTCTGATTTATTAGGCTTTAAAAATAAAAAAACATTTTGCGCCTATAATTCAAATGCATATTACTAATGTATGACAAGGTCTACCATAAAAACAATTATATTACTGGAAAGAGCTTGTTTTGATTAGCAAATGCACAAAATATGAAGTTGGTATCCTAAATCGAACTATAAATATTAAGGTATCAAGTACGGCATGTTTTACGATAGACGGAAATGCTGTTTTAAGGCATATAATCTACTTGGATGCATCCAGAGATGCATAAAAACTGAAAAACCACAAAATTCATGAAGATTTTTATCACTATCCCTAGATTATTGCCTGGTTCAAAGGATTTCAAAAGTGTGAAAGAGGGTGGAACACGCATTCAAAAGTAGAAAAGATTACTGTTGATGAATCTAAATGAAGCTAATAAACTGTTCAAAACTAGACACCCCAATCTACAGATTGGTATTTCTAAGTTTTGTGAAATGAGACCAAAGGAGTGTATAACTGTTGGAGCCAGAGGAATCCATTCTGTATGTGTATGTACCCTGCACCAGAACGTTAAACTTTTGCTTGCCTCATTTCCACTAACTGATGGTAACTTGACTTGTCATGATCTTTTGAAACAGCTGGTTTGTTCTACAGATAGTAGTGCATGCATGCTATACAGATGTGAGAATTGCCCAGGTACAGCCAGTCTAGAAGAGTTCCTTGAGAGTAAAATCAGTGATGAGGTCAATCACATCAAGTACAAGCAGTGGGTATCTACAGATAGAACTACATTGACAGATCATATTGCAACTCCACAGGAATTTATTGAAACTCTAACTGAAAAAGCAGACAAACTAGCAGAACATAATTTCATTGCCAAACACTAGAGTGGATATTTGAAGAATTTGAAGAAAAATCTGTCAGCGGATGAATGTATTATGCTTTTGGATTTTGCCAAAAACTATTCATGCTGTGTACAGGATTCTGCCCAGGGATACCACTGGGACAACAGCCAATGCACTCTTCATCCATTTGCAGTGTACATTAGAGCAAAGAATGAAGATGGTACAAAAGTAACGAAATGCATCTCTATCTGCATAAGTGACTGCCTTAAGCATGATACAGTGGCCGTGCATGCATTCTTAAAAAAGGTTTTACCATATGTATACCATTTACATCCCCAGCTGAAAAGGTCATTTACTTCAGTGACGGATCAGCAGCCCAATACAAAAGCTATAAAAATTTCACAAATCTAATAAACCATGCAGATGAATTTGGACTTTTGGCAGAATGGCATTTCTTTGCCACTTCTCATGGTAAATCACCGTGTGATGGTATTGGAGGCACTGTAAAGCAGTCAGCAGCTCGAGCTAGCTTACAGGCAGTCACGAGTGATCACATACTAACCCCATCTGATCTGTTTTTGTGGGCAGAGAAACACATCAAGAACATCCATTTCATCTGGGTTGGTACAAGGGAAGTTATGGAGAGTGGAAAAGAATTAGAGACAAGATTTTCAAGGTCAGCTACTATTCCTGGAACAAGAGACAACCATTCATTCGTTCCAATTATGTCCAACCAGCTGCAGGTCAGCTGGGTGTCAGGTGGTCCTAGCTTCATTGTGAATATGAGTGGGAATCGGCCACAAGTAATGCATAAAACCCCTGTTAAATCAGCAGTCTCTCTGGCAGATACAATTCCTGGTAAATATGTTGTATGTTTGTATGACAGACAGTGGTGGATAGGCAACATTCGTGCATTATCAGAGGAGGAACAAGATGTACAAGTAACATTTATGCATCCTCATGGTCCCTCTCAGACTTACAGCTGGCCCAGGAGAGAGGATAACTGTTGGGTCCCTCTGGTGCATGTCATGAAAATCATTGATACGCTTCCATCTGATGTGGAAAAGCAAATCAATACACTGTTTAAGCTCTTCAAATAAAGTATTTTTAAGGTTGTTATTTTTCCTACACTGTAGGTTTGTAATTGTATTGTAATATGCCTTAAAACAGCATTTCCGTCTATCATAAAACATGCCGTACTTGATACCTTAATATTTATAGTTTAGTTTAGAATACCAACTTCATATTTTGTGCATTTGCAAATCAGAACAAGCTATTTCCAGTGGCATAATTGTTTTTATGGTAGACCTTGTCATACATTTACAATATGCATAGGTGCAAAATGTTTTTTTTAAAGCCTAATAAATCAAAAAGTTTGATTTCTTTTGAACACATACCTAGTTGCCTAAAGAGTACTATAACATGAGTAATAAATAAGAAAATTTAAAAGATCTGGTGTGCTTTAATGTGGAGATATGGGGGGGGGGGGGGGGGGGTTCAAAGTTGCTCCAGAGCACGATAGAAAGTATTTTTTTATGATTTTCAGCAAGCCATAACTTGGCAAATATTGAACTGTGAACTTTCTATTATAGTATTTAAAGGTGTCTGGCATTGAAGAACAATTCTTGAAAATTTCATATATCTTGCATGAATAGTTTAAAAGTAATGACTTGTGGAAGTTAGGTCCGTTTTCTGTAGCACACGTTTTAACAGTGAAATTGGGGCCACGCCCCTTTTTAAAATCCCCTATATCTCAGAAACTAATGAAGGTACAAGCCTAAAATTTTGTACACTATTTATTGGGCACACATACAATATTTCCAGAAAGTATAAAGCAAATCTGAGATGGTCAGTGGCGAGGCCTCTGGTGATTTCACATGGATTGACCCTGGGGTCAACTGTACAAAATAATGGAGAGTGCAGAAAAGAAGTGAAGAACAGAGTGCAAGCAGGGTGGAATGGATGGAGAAGAGTGTCGGGAGTGATTTGTAACAGAAGGTTGCCAGCAAGGGTGAAAGTGAAAGCGTACAAGACAGTAGTAAGATCAACTATGTTGTATGGTTTGGAGACAGTGGCACTGAAAAAAAGACAAAAGGCTGAACTGGAGGTAGAAGAGTTGAAGTTGCTGAGATTTTCATTGGGAGTGACAAAGTTGGACAGGATTAGAAACAAGAATATTAGGATGGCTTAGAGATAAAGTGAGAAAGGCGAGATTCAGATGGTTTGAACACGTACAGAGGAGAGATCCAGGGTATATTGGGAAAAGAATGCTGGAGATGGAGTTGCCAGGTAGAAGGAAAAGAGGAAGACCAAAGATAAGATTTATGGATGTGGTGAAGGAAGACATAAGGACAGTTGGTGCTACAGAAAAAGATAGGGAAAACAGGAGGAGATGGAGGGACATTATCTGCTGTGGCAACCCCTAATGGGAACAGCTGGAAGAAGAAGAGTGTAATTTATTACAAGCTAGCTGAGATAGGTTTGCAAAGTTGCTAGCTTTCAAGGCTTATGTGATGTGACATTGACACAGACTAACAAAACATTTCAGTGTGAAATGGATTTAATTATTTGCATGCTAGCCTGAGACAAGACTGAGGTTAGATGACTTTTGTTATCCGGAAAAACTACAAATCTCCATGAGAACAGGATAACACTGATGAGGTTACAGCTTACATTGCAATCTTTCATAAATAACATTGGCAGGGATGTGCACTCTGCTGTGGATTGTCATTGTTTTCCCATTAGCTGTGAGACAATACTTGTCTTGAAGTAAACATGCATGCTCAAACTTTTTTTTTAACTGCTCTGCAAGTCAAAGTGTGCACACAAATCAGAATAGTAGCATGCTAAGCTAATGTAACACTGACATCTAATGCTGGGGGATGCTAATAGACAAAGAACAGCTAGTCAACTAAATTGCCTTACAAAGTTTGGGTGTGTGGAGGAAAAACATAATAAGGCTCAAGGCTGTTAGGAAAAAAAGCAGAGAGAAATATGTGCTTATTATACTTCTTGCAAGAGGGCCTTCTCTGAAATGAAAAATCACAGCATTTCACCCAGAGAAAGGCACCCCCTGTTATCAACACACTTTTTTATACAGTTCAACATGACAGACATATCAGATGTTCCCCTGTTATCTCCTTTCACGGTCAGGGGCATCTCTTCTATCGCTACCTCGTTATCCTGGCTATCTTTACATGTACACATGTTTACAATAACCTTGCAAAATAGAACAGTGTAACCAGGGCTCGAAATTCGTATATTTTTTTCACCAGCCAGCCAGACTAGTTACCTTCCAAAGTAACTAGCCAAACAGAAAATCAACTCGCCAAAATTTGTTCATGTATGAATTTTACTCAGGGGTGAAAGTAACTTATTTCTTGCTGTTACTATTATTTTGAGTCAGTGCGCGCGCGGCAAGCGCCGAAAATTACACCTAATTATTTATTATTGTCTACTTATCAAGCATTCACTAGGACTTCTTATCACTCAGTAGTACTAGTATAGTACTTTTTTATCACACTATCACTCTTTCATCCACCTGTATCAGTTTTTGATTATAAATAAATTGCAAACATCATTTCAACAACACAATCGTTTTAGTAACTTTTTTTTAGCTGAACAGTTGAAAACTAACTTTTCATTTTGGACATTCTGTCTACTAAAACACTAGATACCAGCTGCGCACGTTGGCGCAAGATGGTTAAGCAGTGGGCTCCGCGCACTATCTCGCACGTTGTCTGCCGAGTGAAACACGGAAGGAATTCACTTCAGACAGAATTCAGAGACAGGTCAGAACGAGTTATATGTATATTGAGGAAAACGTGTTGCTTTTGGTAAATTGACGTTAGCAGATGTGTTGTTATGCTAAAAGTGCTTTTTTTTCAGAGACAGTATATTTTTCTTTCTGGTACAGCCAAATCTTTTAGTGGTACGCCGAACCGGCCAGGACCGGCTTACTTTCACCCCTGATTTTACTTCTGTCAAAAATAACACAAAAGAGAGTAGTTACCATTATTCATGACTAATGTACATTTATTTCAAGAACCGGAGTATTTTGATACTATTGTTAAATACATAAATGAGAACAACACAGAGCACCATAATATAATATCAACAAATAATAATATATTGGACTTTTTCCCCCGGTCTGCAGGTTGGGATGTCTGTAAACCAATCAGGATGCTCTTTGTCTAGCATGCGCTTCATGAACTGGCACACGCGCAGTCTCTCTCGCGCTCTCCGTCATATGCGCGATGCAGACAATAATGTTGCGCGTGCACGCTCTTGCTCGCTTGCTCTAGATTCCGGGAGATATTCTCCAATTTGCGGGCATCAGGGAGCAACTATCAATATGCGGGAGACTCCCTGAACTTCCGGGAGACTTGGGATGTCTGTTATATGCATGCGCAGTAGTGAAAAAACCGACAGCCTGACTGTCCTGCCGATAAACACATCGATTAACACAGACATGACACGTGCTTAATATGTGGTGGCTTTAGTTGACGGTGTGTCTGAATCTTCGCTTCATATATCTTTTTTATTTTCAACTAGCCAGCCGGGCTGGCTAGTGACAGGAATTACTCGCCAAATGACAAATTAAGTCGCCTCGGGCGACCGGACCACCGCGAATTTCGAGTCCTGTATCTAGTGGGTGTTGATCTTCTCATCATATAATAATAATAATAATAATAATAATAATAACAATTTCAATTTATATAAGTACTTTTTCTCAAAACCCAAGGTCGCTTTACAATTATTTGGGGGGAAAAAAAGTCCACCAAATAAAGGTCAGAATGTCATTCCAGTGGTATAGCAGCCACAGTCCCACCAAAAGGTGAAAACAAGTCCCACACCGCCAGCACAGCCGCCACGACGGCACCTGGCAACATCACTTGGAACACCATGCCATGGATCCACAAAGCGAGCACAGACATACCACCACGCAGAGCGCTGGAGTAGAGTGGGGGAAAAAGCCCCCCTTAAGGAAAATTAAGTTTTTCTCCAAGTTGAAATGAACCATGTGTTTAGTTTTAATCATAGTTTTTGACAACAGTGATATGAACAATAATGCCACCTAAAGTTTGCCTAAAGTTAATACTTATTTTTTTTTTAACAAAAACAAACATTGTGCCAAGGGGCCTTTTACCCCCCCAGTGGGGGGTAAAAGGTCGGAGTTTTATCGCACCGCTCCTGTGAAGGACGGCCCCATGAGGACAGTTGAGGGTTATACCTGTTAAAACTGTTAATATTATAGTCAGGCTGTCTGTTGTTGCCCAAATGAGGATGGGTTCCCTTTTGAGTCTGGTTCCTCTCGAGGTTTCTTCCTCATGTCGTCTGAGGGAGTTTTTCCTTGCCACCGTCGCCACAGGCTTGCTCATTGGGGATAGATTAGGGATAAAATTAGCTCATGTTTTAAGTCGTTCAAATTCTGTAAAGCTGCTTTGCAACAATGTTTATTGTTAAAAGCGCTATACAAATAAACTTGATTTGATTTGAATATAATATAAATAGATAAATAGAATATATACATATATATAAATTTAATTAAAAACGCAAATATATTATGAATAGAATATATAAATATATTATAAATAGACATGTAACACTATCTATGGCCTCATATAAGCCCGTGTAGATTATGAATTAAAAAATACATCAATAAATAATGAATCAATAAAATACACGTGTATGTATATTATAAATAGAAATTCCATCACATTAATACATTAGGCCTATAAAAAGAATAAAGAATAAAAAGAATAAATAAATACAGTGAAATGTAACGCTATCTAAATAAATACCCCGCAGCTGAAACCCCCCAACTGAAACAACACGCATGCCATCACACACACACACACACACACACACACACACACACACACACACACACAGATTTCTATTCAGACAAAAAATTTCACACACAAATTCCCCATCATTTTCATTGGAACACTCCACATGAGCCCACTTCTGGCAGCCCTCACACCGGATCCATTCCCCCACACTTCTTGAAAAAAGCTCCCCACAATATAAACATTCGACATCATCATTTGATCTAGCCTCTGCTTTTTCATTATCCTTTTTAGTTTGCTCTCCTTTGCCCCTTTTGCCTCTAGATGCCTTGGCCTCCAACATCCGCTTGAATGGGGACGAGGTAAGAACAGTTGCTGACTCAGCTGTCCTCTTCTGGGCCCTCTTGGATGGAACTGGCCGAGGAGAAATTGTGTCTATTATTGCCCGAAGTTGTTGGGGTCCTTTAAAAAGCAACATAAAAAGCAACAATGTATAATTTGAAATACAGAAATACAGTAGACTAATTGCAGAAAGTACACCTGTAAGTTATTTTTCTTACCAGGTTCAGCATGGTGTGGTGGGGATGGTGGTGTGGTGAGAGGTCGACTGGGGCCAGAGAGCTCCTCCTTGCTGTCCTCCTCCACTGTCCTGTCCCCTGCCACTGGAGCCTGTGCAGCCTCAAAGTCCTCCTCCTTAAAGACGAGCCTGTTGATAGGCCAAATGCCACAAGCCCTGAAGCCATTCTGTGCTTTCCCCACAGAGGCAGCATTTCCATACGCCTGATTGAAAAGCCCACACATTGCGTATGCGTCAATGCGCTGACCTGGGTGGCAGGTCAGCCAGCTGTCAGCTGCACTGTTGTATGCACATTTTAAAGATTTAAAAAATGTGCGATCCAGAGGCTGCATTTTGTGACTGCAGTGGGGTGGTATGGTTATCATTACCACCCCACGCTCTCTTGCCACCTGTACAGCCTCTAGTGTCTTGTGAGAATGATGGCCATCTAACACCAGGACATGTGGCCTCTCCTGTGAACACCCCACAACATCACAGAAGTGGTGCAACCAGCGTACAAAAAGGCTGCTGTCGATCCAGCCGGAGTCAGACACCACTCCAACTGAGCCAGCTGGGGCACCATTCAGGAGACGCTCGTTCATCCTCTTCCTGGGAAAGACAAACATTGGGGGGATGTACTGCCTGGCAGCACTCATGGCGCAAACTGAGGTCACTGTGAACCCCCTCTCTGCACTGGTGATTCTGCCCACCTGCCTCTTCCCCTTGGTCGCCACAATGTTACTTGGCTTTTGGACATTCTGGATTCCAGTCTCGTCCATGTTCCACAGACGAGACGGTTCAAAATGTGGCACCTTCCTGATCTCATTTTCTAGAATGTCAAAAAACTGATTGACATTCGGCCTACTAAATCCCACCATACGGGAGATGCTGGTGGCATGAGGGGTACAGACTGAAAGTGTGCCCTGACGCCTCATGAACCCCTGCAACCAGTCTTTTCCAGC
Organism: Neoarius graeffei; assembly: GCF_027579695.1. Taxonomy (NCBI): domain Eukaryota; kingdom Metazoa; phylum Chordata; class Actinopteri; order Siluriformes; family Ariidae; genus Neoarius; species Neoarius graeffei. Next base: position 46,206,471 of record NC_083580.1, read on the forward strand.
CATCTTAGTGTGTGGATTAAAGAGGTGGTTAATTTGCAGTCGTTCAGCTAGGTCAAATGCAAGCCTCCTGACATCTTTAGTCGTTAAACCAAACAATGCCCTCTCCATTTCCTGTATGTGTTGTGTGAGTTGGTGTTCAAACTCAACACTGAACACAGCTTTTCTTCCCAGGGAGGCAGATCCGGGTCTTGCGACTTTGTTATCCCTGTGTCGCCTCAGGGTCTTGGGGGACACCCCAAAAAGCTGTGATGCTGCCTTCAATGGCATCCCATTTTTAATTAATTTAAGTGCCTCTTTGAGGCTCTGCTCACTGTATGAACAGCGGTTGCTGACTCTCTTGTAAGTTCTCATCTATATAAAAAAAAGATAAGACAAAAAGAGAAGAGGTTTATTTAGATTAGAATAGAATAGAATAGAATAGAATAGGCTTCATTATTCATTAGAAAACATAGACCTGTCACCAATAAAAAAAATCAACAGCACACACACACACACACACAACCATATCACCATGTTATATGTAACTATAAGAATCTGAATCTGATGAGCATCAATTAGCCAAACATGATGTGACTAATCTTAGGCTACTGTTCTAGCTAGCTACATAGCTATCTAGGCTAATCTGAGGTAATATTTTTAATATTAAGTTCAAATTACTTGCTTTACTCAACCAGGTAAGCGAGATGTTATTAAAAACTATGTATCTGCTATTCAGAAATGTATGAAATACAGTAATTATGATAAAAGGAAACGATGCCCCCTGGGGGCCATTTACCCCGCCATTAAGGGGGCATTTTACCCCACAGACTACACTTTTACAAAAAAGGGTCTTACTTTCAAAATGTGATTCAACTTTTTATACCTAATGTATTTTTTTAACGTACTGACTTGTCTACTCATACCACATACACAGCTGTGATATCTGACAAAATAGCAGCTATCTAAATACAGTTTTATACTGATATCTGAAAATTATATCACTTACCATGAAATTTGATTTCTCTCCGCTGCATTGCTGATATGCAATCCACAGTGGATATTTGTATATCCCCGTTGTCAAGCCAGTCCATAGCAACAATAGAAATGTAACTTTGCGCCATCTGGTGGTTATTTTGGGTAAAACAGGCCGGGGCGTATTACCCCACGGGTGCGTATTACCCCACTCTACTCTATGTCCCAAACCGCCTGCACAGCCGCTGCGACACCACCGAGCAACATCGCTTGGAACATCACGCCAAGCATTAAAGCACCGCTGCACAGAACACTGGACAACCACGATGTTAAAAATGGTTAACTTTCTTCTTCTGAAACGGGTTATCTTGAGCAACCATTAGGCCAGGGAACACCATGGATGGGTAACAACACCCATTCCAGTTTCAATCTGTTGGAATTCTTGAATATGCATGCAATTCACAAACCCACATAATCAGTGGGTAGGAAACCATGCTCAACTTTGCCTTGTTTATACTGATGCTGGAATTAGTAGAGCTGATGTGGCACCTTGTGTCATTCTGGGAGCATTGCATACATGCTTTACATTCAGACATCCCAAGAGGTGTTGAGCTGTCAGAACATGCACATGTGTCTCCTTGGGCACGTAAAACTAGATATGAAACCATGTGCTGTACTGGGTCAGGGGGTCTAGAGCAGTTGGAGATTAGGCCATCTGCTGCTTGATGTATACCCTTAGACGTATTTGTATTGCAAAGTAGTTGTCCTATAAAGAGGACTAATTGCATACTTTCACCCACCCAGCACTTAGGTCTATCCTTGTTGAGCTCTCCAGCCGTCTCATTATTTAGTGGCACACTGGCCCAGTTTGAATGCAATGAGTGGCATATTCAGCATGAGTCACTAATTGATAAGTTCTTTGCAGTCTCTACAGCCAGGGCACATGCTGTGTTCCCATGACACTTAGTCAATGACTCAGTCACTGCCATCGCCCCGTTTATTCCCATAAGGAATAGGGTTAGGCTTAGGAATAGACTTAGGCCTAGGAATAGACTTATAATCACCACTGGATTAATTCTTGACTTTCTGGGTCTTTGGGTGTGTCGTGTCAGCTGTATTAGCTACTAATGGTTGTGCTTCACCTGCAGGAAAACATTACAATTAGACGTGTGCCCCAGCAACTTGCAAAACCAGGTGACGGGCGATCAATATCATGGCATCAGATAGGGAAACACTGATAGGTGCTGTTGGGGGGAGGTGACACTTCACTATTCTTGACATATTTTGGTGCTCCAAGTGCAGGCACATCCTTTCGCACTCTTCCCACCTCACCGAAACGCCGTGACACCCCACTAGCTTCACCTACTCACTGCTCTCTTTCTCCTTCATCTCTGATGGTTCCTCTTTGTCCTCCTCTTTTCCTCCTGGCAATGGTATGTGCTTGCAGTGTGAGGCATGTACCCAGGGGGCTCTTTCCCCCAACCTTAACAACTGTTTGCATTGTCAGCAGTACCTGATACAGTCCCAACCACCGTGGCCATCTCCAGCTCTTCCTCCTCAGGTCCTTCACTGCAGTCCAATTGCCAGGCTTCAAATCATGAAGCGGTCCAGACAGTGGGACTGGAAGTGCATCCTTCACCTGCTTGTGAATGATAGAGAGAGAAGAGAAGAGATCCATACAATAATGTAACTTTACATCTTTACACAGCACAGTTAGGGCTTGTGGTTAAGGCCCTGGGCCCATGCCAGTATTAGGTGGCCTACCAAACAGAATTTCAGAGGGACTGAGATTGTTTTTTGCTCTTATATGCATTCTCATATGAAACAGCACAATAGGGAGAGCCTTTACCCAATTCAGGCCCATATCTTCACAGCATTTGGCCAGTTTGTTCTTCAATGTGACATTCTCTCTCTCTACTGCACCAGCACTTGCCAGGTGATAGGCACAGTGGTGCCTTAAGTCAAAGCCCATCACCTCACTTACTTGTTTCAATGCCTGATTAAAAAACAAGGTGCCATTGCGACTGCTAATTTTCTTTGGGACACCCCAATGTGGAATAATTTTGGTCAATAGGGTTCTTGTTTGGAGGTTAGAAACACCTCTACCCACTTAGAGAACATATCAACAATCACTAGGCAGTACTTTTTTCACTCAGTGGGCAAGACCTCAATGAAATCCATCTGCAAATGATCAAAAGGCATGTCTGGTGTTGGGTGCGTGGCTGTAGGCGTACTCTAACTTTTCCCTTTATTGTGTACAGCACAGATGGGATATTTTTCACAAAATTTTTAGGAAAAAATTGAAAATCCCTTTGTGAACCAATACTTGGCCATATAACTCATAATTCCCCCTTTTGATACATGGTCCTGCCCATGTATCAACCTAGCAAAAAAAAAAAAAAGATGGCGGCGCGCATGGTTGCAGCGGCTTACAGCTCTCCTTTTCAGTGCTCGTTTTTGTTGTTATTGTATTTCTTTCTTGCTTGTTTGTGCACCATCGGTTCTGCAAACATCCAGTACGCCCGCCAGACAATTTTGGACATCGGTGACCAATACCAGATATCTGTTTCGAGCGATTTTCACTACTCGCATAACATCCCAGACGACATAGCGAGACCGCCGGGCTCTCCATGGATTGTTATTGGATTTAGGAGGTGGCGCAGACGGAGAAGGGAGAGGAGGCAGAAGCGGGGCCGCAGGTCAGATATTATGCTAAGGCTAAGAAAACAACCACACAAGCCACCTCTACTGAGTCTGTATCTCTCCAATGCCAGATCCCTGGTGCATAAAATGGACAACTTGGAATTACAGCTCGCTGGAAATCGCTATGTTTGTGACTGCTGTATTTTGATTATCACCGAAACCTGGCTTCACCCGGGAATTCCCGATGCTAGCTTGCAGCTAGCAGGTCGCACTCTGCTCCACTGGGACAAGACTGAGGACGCCGGTAAGAGCAGAGGAGGGGAGATCTGTATTTACGTGCATGATAACTGGTGTAACAACGGAACAATTATAGACAAACACTGTTCCCCAGACCTCGAGTACATGTCTGTAAGATGCTGGCCTTTTTTTCTACAGAGAGAGCTAACTGTAGTGATTGTCACGGCTGTGTACTGGTATATTCCACCCGACACCAGTGTAAACACAGCACTTTCTCTCCTGCTGAACACCATAAATGAACAGCAGCGAGCCCACCCCGACGGTGTTCACATAATTGCGGGAGACTTTAATAAGGCCAACTTGAAGACTGTACTGCCGAAGTTCTATCAACATGTCAAGTGTTCTACTAGAGGGGAGAACACTTTGGATCATGTTTACTCCAACATCAGGCATGTGTACAGAGCCATACCCCTCCCCCACCTTGGCCAATCAGACCATCTTTCCCTCCTGCTCTCCCCAGCCTACACCCCCCTCAGACGCAGAGCCAGGCCCACCATTAGGAATGTTACAACCTGGCCTGACAATCCACTCTCCAAACTATAAGACTGCTTCAATCAGACAGACTGGGACTTATTTGAACACTGCCTTCAGGTCAGGTGACAGAGCTCTGTACAAAGCTGCTCGAGCTGACCTGAAAAGAGGAATTAAAAAAGCCAAGGCGGACCACAGGATGAGTATAGAGTCCCACCTGTCCAGCAACAACACACGGGAGGCGTGGCGGGGTATACAAGACATCACAAACTTTAGAGGCTGTGATGTGTCAACAGGAGACCTGAGTGCACCGCTGGCAGAGGAGCTAAATTGCTTCTTTGCTTGCTTTGAAACATCCCAGCAGCACTCATCTGCTCCAGCCCTGCCCCCACCCCCACCTGGTTCCTACACCATTCCATTCACTGTACAGGAGCACGATGTCAGATGGATGCTCCTGGCAGTGAACCCCAAGAAAGCTACCGGCCCAGACGGAGTACCTTGCAAGGTGCTCAGAGCGTGCGCCCATCAGCTCGCCCTCACCTTCACTAGGATCTTCAACCTTTCCCTAGCTCAGGCAGTCATCCTGCCCTGCCTAAAATCAGCAACAATAATCCCAGTGCCGAAGAAGTCTCCTGTCACCAGCCTGAATGATTACCGTCCTGTGGCCCTCACCCCGGTGATCATGAAGCGCTTTGAGAGACTAGTTCTTCAGCACATCAAGGACTACCTCCCCCCAGACTTCAACCCCCACCAGTTCGCATATCGTGTGAACAGATCCACAGAGGATGCCATTGCCATAGCTCTCCACTCTGCGCTGAACCACTTGGAGCAGTGCCAGAGCTACGTCCGGATGCTCTTTGCGGATTACAGTTCAGCCTTTAACACAATAATCCCGGACATCCTCATCAGAAAACTGGATGCTCTCGGGCTCCCCCGTCTCACATGTGCCTGGATAAAGGACTTTCTCACCAACCGGCCCCAGACTGTGAGACTTGGACCCCACTTCTCCTCCACCTGCATGTTGAGCACTGGCTCTCCACAGGGCTGTGTGCTGAGCCCCCTCCTGTACTGCCGCTACACCCACAACTGCAGTTTGACCCACAACAACAACCTCATCGTCAAGTTTGCTGATGACACCACTTTGGTCAGACTCATCTCGAAGGGAAACGAGGCAGCCTACAGAGAGGAGGTCCTGAAGTTCGCAGCCTGGTGTTCGGAGAATAACCTTGCTCTGAACACCAAGAAAACCAAGGAGATCATCATTGACTTCAGGAAGCACAGCACTGACCTAGCCCCCCTTCATATCAACGGTGAGTGTGTGGAGAGGGTCCACACCTTCCGGTTTCTTGGCGTTCTCATCTCCGCCGACATTTCCTGGACAGAGAACATCACGGCAGCCATCAAGAAGGCTCAGCAGCGGCTACACTTCCTGAGAGTCCTCAGGAAGTACAACCTAGACTCCAACCTGCTGCTGACCTTCTACTGCTCATCCATTGAGAGCCTGCTGACATACTGTATCACAGTATGGTATGGCAGCTGCACTGCTGCAGACAGGGAGAGGCTCCAGAGAGTGGCTCCAGAGAGTAGTAAAGGCAGCACAGAAGATCATCGGCTGCCCTCTCCACTCCCTGATGGACATTTACACCTCCCGCTGCCTCAGCAGAGCTAAGAACATTACCAAGGACAGCTTCCACCCTGGCTTTGATCTGTTTGACCTGTTGCCCTCAGGGAGGCGCTACAGGTGCATCAAGACAAAAACAAATAGACTCAAAAACAGCTTCTTTCCAAAAGCCATAACCATCCTGAACTCGAATATGCACTGACTTTATAGTCTAACCAGCCCCCGGACTCTCCCTGTGCAATACTTATAATGTGCATTACCCGGACTCTCCCTGTGTAATACTTATGTGCAATACCCAGATTTTCTCTGTGCAATACTTATATGTGCAATACCTGGACTCTCTCTGTGCAATACTTATAATGTGCAATACCCCACTCCATAATGTGGAACACAACACTGTACATAACACCCCCCCCCCCTTTTTTTTCCACTATATTCTTTGTTCTGTGTTTATATTGCATATTTTTATGCTGTTTGCACTGTGATTGGAGTTGCTTTTAATCTCATTGTACATGTGTATAGTGACAATAAAGGCATTCTATTCTATTCTATCCAAACATGGGGAAATAACAACGAAGGAGGCAGGGCATGACCCACATGACCTGGCCTAGTACCAGGACCATGCCATACCCCATTACGTTTTACACAACCGGCTTTTTTCCGGCGTGCTAGCTCCTGTGACATGGCTGGTGACTGAACCTGCTCCATTGTAGCAAACCTGGAAAGAGGATTCTGAGACACAGTTAGGGTTAACGGAGGCAGCTGCTTTAGCAACTGTATTGGCAGCAACATTACCTGCAGAGAGAAAATTAGTCGAGTTAATATGAGCTTCACATTTACAAATAGCAACCTGCTTAGGGAGTAAAATGGCATCTAAGAGTTCTTTAATGAGTGTGTAATGTGCTATAGTTTTACCTGCAGATGTTAGAAATCCACGATGTTTCCACAACATACCAAAATCATGTGCTACTGCAAAAGCCTACCTACTGTTTGTGTATATAGTCACGGTCTTACCTTCTGTGAATTTGCAGGCCTCTGTGAGTGCCACTAGTTCAGCAGCCTGTGCTGAAAAGTGACTTGGAAATGACCCTGAAACAAGGGTTTCATGGGCAGAGACCAGCAAGGGTTTCATGGGCAAAACCAACAAAGTTCTGAGTTTTTTTTAAACGCAGCCATCCACAAAAAGCACTAAATCTGGGTTTTGCAAAGGAACCTCGCTGAGATCAGAGCGAGGCAAACAAACCTGGGAAATGGGAGATACGCAACAGTGAAGCTCACCATCATCCTCAGTGGGTAACAGCATCGTGGGGTTTAAGATAGAACAGCATTTCACTGTGGTGATAGGCATTTCAAGTAACACAGTATTGTATCTGAGCTAGCGAGCTGCTGACAAATTAGATGTTTTTTGTTCAAGGAGAAGAGCAGAAATAGCATGTGGAACCAATAATGTTAACTCTGAAAAGCCCACTATGTCTTATGAAGCTACTACAGCCTTTTCAGCTGCAGCAACAGCTCTGAGACATACCGTAGCGGTAATCCTGCTGCTACAGAGTCAAGTTTAGCAGAATAATATGCAACTGGTCGCAGCTTACCTCCATGCTGTTGTAATAATACTGACATCATACATCCTGATTTCTCATCAACTGTCTGGACAAAAGGATGAGTGGGGTCTGGGATCCCCAGTGTGGGAGGGCTCTGGAGAGCCAACTTAAGCTCAACAAATGCCTCTTCTGCCTCAGGGGTCCATGTCACCTTATCATAAGGTTGTAGGCCCTTGCCGTGGATCAGTGAACTGAGGGGTGACTCAAGAATAGCATAATTAAGAATAAATGCATGACAATATGAGCATATACCCAAAAATGGCATAATTTGCTTCTTGGTCAGAGGTTTTGATATATTTTGTATTGCTGTGATTCTTTCTGGTCCCAGAGACTTACCCAGGCCTGACATGGTGTGTCCAAGAAATTTCCACCTCTGTTTGGACAAACTACAGCTTATGCAGACTGCCCAGATAGCAAAAGGGCGTTGATTCGACGGGGAATCATCGGCATGTTCTTCGACCATACGCCGTCGAATCATCGTGGATCACCGGCGTTGATTCAACACCGCTTTGCTCATACGAGCTTGCGTTGAAACGACGTTGAAAAGTGGATGGTGGCCGACAGAGAATAGACCCCCTTTCACCCTTTATTCAACTACGGATTTCGGTCGATTTATAGTTTAATTTTCGGCGATGATTCATCCAACTTTACTTCCTGTTTTATGTACAACAGGAAGGCTACAAATTAAGCAAAACAGGCTAAATTAAACTAGCTAACAATAAAGCATCGGGGCTCTTGCCTAGGATGAACACACACATGCATACTTCAACCATGAAAGTGAAACTTAATTTATATCAATGTGCGTAGGCTACGTCCTGTTTAATGTACAACAGGATATAAAAATGCATGCAACAATGCACCTCTCCTAATGTTTGTCAAGCTATCTAATGAGGCATAACTTTTAACATTTATAAGGAACAGAACACACAAACAAGTTCTTAGAAACATTTTATGATTTATTTATAATTTATAATTGTGGCCTATTCCTCCTGCGGCGCAGACACCTGTACATGGAAACAGAAAAACATAACCAAAATTAATTTGATGCAGCATTGATAAAGAAAGTCAGCAGTAGGCTATGGGTTTCTAAATGCCACCCTACCTCATTATTTGGACATGGGGAAAAACTATATTTAAAATCCAAAGAGGGATGGAGGGAGGAAAATTAAAACAAAAGAAAGAAATGAAATATAGAGTAGAGAATATTTGATAAAATTAAGGATGTTTTTATTCAGTAAACATTTAAAAAAATGTTCTACAACACTCTAGCCTAGTGACTTACCAGTAACAAAATAGACTTGAAGTATTCAGATCCGCTCTGCATAAAGCAGCTAAATCCTCTCTCTGTCTCCTGGCAGAAAGCTCCTTGGTTTGCTTGTTGTCTCAATCACAGCTGGTATTCTGTAGAAAGACTTCTTTTCACCTTTCCCATCAGCTTTGTTAGAACACCCTAACACAGCACAAAAGTTTACCATTGTAGGTTTTTGATGAACCAAGTGCCTCGTGGGTTCACATACCGCACGCTGCCGTTATTTCCCCCTAATCACGAGTTTGTTGGTCTTCCAATGTGGCGCAGGGTTTGTTTACTTCCGGTTTCGGGTGACGTCAGTGAAAGGGGTCTAATGGGGGCATTACCGCCACCCACTGGATTGGGGTGTAAAGCAGTCTGAACAAAACGTGTAAACATAAACATAGGAGAAATTAACCCGTTTTTCTAACTCGTCCTCACTTAGTCTACTTTTCTTTTTTGATTAGTCTGGATTTGATATTGTAAATTTAAATGTGAATCAATGTATATTCATCGGACATGAACAAATGAATAAATCTTGAGTAATCTTGAGGGGCGTGTATGTGTCCGGGGCGCGGTGTCGCGGGGGGATCGAACGAACCCTCCGATCCCCCCTGGCTACGGGCCAGAATTAGTTGCTCATCCTACCAATGTTGAAAACTGGCCGGCAAAAGTGACGATGGTTCAACATCGTATATTCGACCTTCTCTGACGGTCGACAGATCAACCTTTACCCACGGTGATTCAACAGTGATAAATCGACCTTCTCCGACGGCGGAGAAATCGACGTTTCACGGCGCCGTTTCAGCGTTGATTTTCTGACTTACGACGGAAACCGACCATTCTGACCAAGAATCGGCACCGTTTCAACGTCCCTCTGCTATCTGGGTGGCCTTATGGCCTTCTGCAGCCAAGCATTTCAACAAAGAATTAGTGTCAGCTCTGCACTGCTCCTCAGAAGGTGCAGCCAAAAGTAGATCGTCAGCATATTGAATTAAGGTGGAGCCTTCTGTCAACACAAGAGAACTGAGGCTTTGTCTCAACGCTTCATTGTAAATAGTGGGAGACTTGCAGTGTCCCTGACATAGGTGCGTAAAAGTATATGGTCAACCATCAAACTGAAATGTGAACCAGAACTGGCTGTCTGGATGAATTGGCACACTAAATAATAATAATAACTAGACAGGGACACTCTAACGAGTGCAAACCCCGCCTTTTCCCTATTAAAATACATTGGGCGAAAATTTCGAAGTTCTGCCATGACCTTGACCTTTGACCTCCAAAATTTAATGGTTTCCTTCCTGGGTGATTGGCAACACATGTACAAAATTTGGTCCAAATCGATCCATTGGTTCTTGAGATATCTTGCAGACACACAGACAGACAGACAGACAGACAGATACACACACACACAGACTGACGCAGGTGAAAATAATAACCCCTCCGACTACTGTCGGCGGGGTTAACTAGACAGGGACACTCTAACGAGTGCAAACCCCACCTTTTCCCTATTAAAATACATTGGGCGAAAATTTCGAAGTTCTGCCATGACCTTGACCTTTGACCTCCAAAATTTAATGGTTTCCTTCCTGGGTGATTGGCAACACATGTACAAAATTTGGTCCAAATCGATCCATTGGTTCTTGAGATATCTTGCAGACACACAGACAGACAGACAGACAGACAGATACACACACACACAGACTGACGCAGGTGAAAATAATAACCCCTCCGACTACTGTCGGCGGGGTTAATAATAATAATAATAATAAGAAGAAGAAGTAGTTACATTTATATAGCGCCTTTCTCAAACTCAAGGTCACTTTACATAGGTCAGAGAAAACACCACAAAAAAAATGCATTTGCGAAGTTAACTACAGAAAAATGTGTGCTATTTGGTGGTATTTGTGAAAGAATAGTATGCGGGTTAGGAACATTAGGAGCTCGAGCTCTTACAGCTGCATTTACCACCTGCAAATCTTGTACAAATCTCCATTCAGTGGGTTGGCCTGGCTCAGTGTGTTTCTTAACCAGAAAAATGGGAGTGTGCATGGGGGAGTTAGGGTAATCTACAATTACCCCTGCTGCCTTTAAATAATTAAACATGGGCCTAATGCCCTCTATAGCTTCAGGTTTCAGAGGATACTTGGGCTTACAGGATCTAAAATCAGATTTTGGGGTGATCACCACTGGCTCAATACCCTTTATCAGCCCTGCATCATGTTTGCCCTGTGCCCAAAGCTGTTTAGGGACCTCTGCTAAGTATGGGGAATCAACTGTAAGTTTAATAAATTGTCATTCGGTCTCTGGCACAGGTTTCTTGCTGGTTAACACTATGTTTCTCTTTACAGAGACAGTGAAATCCAGATTCATTTGAAATGCATTCATGTTTTTACTGTACAGTAATCTTTGATCGGTGGTATGTTGCCAATCACTTGCATTTACACACTTCAACACCCATGGGCCCAAATCCTTCCACCTATCCCCTTGTTGTTTTGCCAAAGACACGTGCGGAGCCGTGTGTGAACTAAACATCAGTTGATAATCACTTAGTGGTTGCACAAACACAGCACATCTATGATTACCCCAAAATAACTTCTTCAACAACAGTTCCTCACGTCTTCTACCTTCCTTAAACCAGTCCTGCTCAAATTTAACATCTGGGTGCCTGTGGCTAACATGAGCGGTGCAATGTAAGTTTTCTACTCGCATATAATCAGTACCAATTGAGCTAGTGCGTGTTTTTGCCATCTCAATCAACTCCCAATTCATATTCAGAACATCTGAGGGTGCCAACCTCCACTCATACACATAAAGGCGTGGAGCTGGGTCTAGTTTAACGATTTCCATGACTGTGCTCTCCTCACCTGGGATACGCACTACCTGTAACCCATCTGGGGTATGTAGGAGACTTATGCCTAACCTATGCATCAGATTTCTCCCTAGTATATTTGCTGCACAACGATGAGACAATAAAAATTAAAACTCAAATATTTCAGATTCACCCGGTCTACAGAGGAGTGACTCAGTAAATTTCTTGAGGACCTGTTGTCCAGAGGCACCCACAGTGATCTGAGATCGATTGCTGATCTTTGGCTGTGTAGAAAACGCTGAGGATCTAATGACAGAATGTCCCGCTCCTGAATCTACTAAAAAATATTTTTCCCTTACACAGTGTCTCTGAAGCTTACTTTTCTAAAGATCACTGAAGTCATAAGAATTGTCTGTCTAAAAATTAAATTTTCCTCTACAGGTGCCCCTGACACAAAGTGATGCAAACTTGATTGACAGGAGAGCCAACACAGCTAGATAGTAACCAGTACAATAGCACTTATTAGCAGTACCGATGTCCATGTGTTATTTAGCAAGATTACTAACATCACCTCAAGATGTAGCTCATGGCTAAACCTCTGTCAAATTGGGCTGACTTGGCTTATGATCAAAAGTTAGTAAGTCAACAACTTTGCTATCACAGCTAAACATCAAGCAAGTGCAACAACACAACACATACAGTAGTGAGGCAGCTAATGTAATATTACTTACTGATTCAACAGTACAAAGCCCAGCTTGGTGTCTGTCTTACAGCCTTTTATCTCTCTTAGTTCTTAGCAGCAAGTAAAATCCAGTCCAATATGTACTCTTGTCCTGTATCTTGTTCGGTCACTCTCTCTTTTTTCTTCCTGGCTCCCTTTGACAGCATGTTCTTTGGTCTCTTGACCTCAACTGCCATGATGATATGTACTGAGAATACTGATTTTGCTTATTTTTGTGTTGCTGACCGATTTTGGAAGCTAGTTGGAGTGCTGTAAAGTGTTATGCAGTTCTCCTGAGATGTCTCAGGGACGCCCCACCAGAGTTACATAGTGCTGTAACTGGTGAACCAGGCATGGACTCAGAATGGAAGACAAGCCATTCTCTCTATTACAAATTAACGTACCATCAAAATGATTTTGAAGCTGATATTTTAAGGTAAAATTATTACCTAGTGTTGCTTTAAATAATCATCTACTTAGAGAAAACTTCACCATTATATACAATATACAGTACCTATACAGTACAATATACAGTTTTTCTTTGCTAAATAGCAGATTAAATATATTTTCAGTTTAGGTCTAGCCTAAGAGTAAACCATCCAGGTCTCTGTGAATGAATTACTATACAAACAATACAGCATTTGAACAAGTGCATTTATACAGTATAAACCTGTGATTTGCCTTAGACATGGCAATCAACACCTTCTTACCAATTAGATACTCATCAATCAGTTAAACTGAAATGTGCTATAATTATACAATAAATAATGAATATTTAAATAAGTACAATTTCATAAACTATAACGATGTGTACTAATTGCTCTTTTTTTTTTTTTGGCAGTGAACTGGTATGAACATTGGGCACGCTAAAGGTTTTCACCACCAGTCTTTGGCACAAACTCAGAAAGTTCTCCTTTCCAAAGGAAACAAATGATTCCTGCTGTCAGTCACTTTCTGTTTGGCCTCACTCTCCAAAGCTTCTTCATTGGCACTAATTGAACAGAGGAGTCGCATGCAAAGCCCATAAGCATCCCATTGGAGGAGCATCACAGCAATGATAGTGGACTAAACCGCTCCCTTGCAGCCCATTAACTCCTTAACAGCCAACACTGTAACATAATGAGCATAAAAGATGACTCAGACATGTCCAAAGGTGGCTTTTATGTGGAAATGACTTAATGCAAGTAGCACATGTCAGCATTTGCTCGGATGGGTAAACAATCATGGTGGAGTGAGTTATAATTAATGACTCCATCCTGCAAGGCTAAATTACCATCTAATTCATATTACAGAGAGGTATTATAGACATACAGGACTGAGTGTGGTCATGTGTGTTAATTATCACACAAATTGTTCCCCTTCAGGGATAATACAAGTAAAGTAGGTGAGCATTCATGCTTCTGTAACCACAGTTAAATTGGGTCTGAGCTGTGCTGCTAAAATTGGAAGTTAATGTTAATAGTTCATAAAACAATTTTTGTTCAACTCTTCAATGAAATAAAGCTACTTACAGATGGAAACCTGTTAGTATCTTTGGTGGTGATTACTTTCATAGTTCTCATAGAAACTCTGGAAACTTCATTTCCAGAAAAGTTGGGATTTTTCCAAAATGCAATAAAAACAAAAATCTGTGATTTGTTAATTCACATGAACCTTTATTTAACTAACAAAAGTACAAAGAAAAGATTTTCAATAAGTTTACTGACCAACTTAATTGTATTTTGTAAATATAAATGAAGTTAAAATTTGATGCCTGCAACACACTCAAAAAAGATGGGACAGAGGAATTATTACCATTGTACAACCCCGATTCCAAAAAAGTTGGGAGAAAAGTACAAATTGTAAATAAAAACAGAATGCAATAATTTACAAGTCTCAAAAACTGATATTGTATTCACAATAGAACATAGACAACATATCAAATGTCGAAAATGAGACATTTTGAAATTTCATGCCAAATATTGGCTCATTTGAAATTTCATGACAGCAACACTTCTCAAAAAAGTTGGGACAGGGGCAATAAGAGGCTGAAAAAGTTAAGGTACAAAAAAGGAACAGCTGGAGGACCAAATTGCAACTCATTAGGTCAATTGGCAATAGGTCATTAACATGACTGGGTATAAAAAGAGCATCTTGGAGTGACAGCGGCTCTCAGAAGTAAACATGGGAAGAGGATCACCAATCCCCCTAATTCTGCGCCGACAAATAGTGGAGCAATATCAGAAAGGAGTTCGACAGTGTAAAATTGCAAAGAGTTTGAACATATCATCATCTACAGTGCATAATATCATCAAAAGATTCAGAGAATCTGGAAGAATCTCTGTGCGTAAGGGTCAAGGCCGGAAAACCATACTGGATGCCCGTGATCTTCGGGCCCTTAGACGGCACTGCATCACATACAGGCATGCTTCTGTATTGGAAATCACAAAATGGGCTCAGGAATATTTCCAGAGAACATTATCTGTGAACACAATTCACCGTGCCGTCCACCGTTGCCAGCTAAAACTCTATAGTTCAAAGAAGAAGCCATATCTAAACATGATCCAGAAGCGCAGATGTCTTCTCTGGGCCAAGGCTCATTTAAAATGGACTGTAGCAAAGTGGAAAACTGTTCTGTGGTCAGACGAATCAAAATTTGAAGTTCTTTATGGAAATCAGGGACGCCGTGTCATTCGAACTAAAGAGGAGAAGGACGACCCAAGTTGTTATCAGCGCTCAGTTCAGAAGCCTGCATCTCTGATGGTATGGGGTTGCATTAGTGCGTGTGGCATGGGCAGCTTACACATCTGGAAAGACACCATCAATGCTGAAAGGTATATCCAGGTTGTAGAGCAACATATGCTCCCATCCAGACGACGTCTCTTTCAGGGAAGACCTTGCATTTTCCAACATGACAATGCCAAACCACATACTGTATCAATTACAGCATCATGGCTGCATAGAAGAAGGGTCCGGGTACTGAACTGGCCAGCCTGCAGTCCAGATCTTTCACCCATAGAAAACATTTGGTGCATCATAAAACAGAAGATACGACAAAAAAGACCTAAGACAGTTGAGCAACTAGAATCCTACATTAGACAAGAATGGGTTAACATTCCTATCCCTAAACTTGAGCAACTTGTCTCCTCAGTCCCCAGATGTTTACAGACTGTTGTAAAGAGAAAAGGGGATGTCTCACAGTGGTAAACATGGCCTTGTCCCAACTTTTTTGAGATGCGTTGTCATGAAATTTAAAATCACCTAATTTTTCTCTTTAAATGATACATTTTCTTAGTTTAAACATTTGATATGTCATCTATGTTCTATTCTGAATAAAATATGGAATTTTGAAACTTCCACGTCATTGCATTCTGTTTTTATTTACAATTTGTACTTTGTCCCAACTTTTTTGGAATCGGGGTTGTATTACATCACCTTTCCTTTTAATAATACTTTTTAATCATATGCGATCTGAGGATACTGATTGTTAGTTTTACAATTTTAATTTTTGTCCATTCTTGCTTGATACAAGACTTCAGCTGCTCAACAGTCTATGGTCACTGTTGTCTGATTCTCCTCTTCATGATGTGCCATACATTCTCAATAGGAGACAGATCTGGACTGGCAGCAGGCCAGTCAAGCACGTGCACTCTGTCTACCGGTATGAAGTCACACTGTTGTAGCCTGTGCAGAATAAGGCCTGGCACTGTCCTGCTGAAATAAGCATGGACTTCCTGGGAAAAGATGTTGACTTGATGAATATGTCTCTCTAAAATCCCAATATATGCCCCAATTAGGGATGGGAATCTTCATAATCAAAGCGATACGATACGCATCTCGATACACTGCCAACGATTCGATACATTCAAGATTAATGAAATTGCCAGTGCTAAGATGCGATACGATTCTCCCGCATGCTGCGATACGGTGCGATACAGTACGATTTAATTCTAATACAATGCGGTCCAGTGCGATACGATGCGATTCGATACGATGCAATGCAGAAGAAAAGTGCACCATGGAATACAGAGTAGTTCAAGTTATGGCACTTGAAGCATTAAAGCTGTGCCTTTTATTTTGAAACACAGGAAGTACAACATAAAGTGCTTACAGGTCTCTCTGGAACTGTAGTATAATGCCGCTTTTCCACTACAAACGCGGCTGAGTCGTGCCGTGCTGAGTCGAGCTGAGTCGAGCTGAGCGGGGCTGTTGGAGTTGCATTTCGACTACAACCGCGCTGAACCGTGCTGGCTGGAAGTGGGTGGACACATTGGGTGGAGTTAGCGAAAGTGGGTGGACGTCACATGATGTCGTTAAGCAGCGCAAACAGTGACATCAGTGACAGTGGCGGAACAAGTCAGAGCCGGGCCGGGGGCGGGGCAAATGACCGGGCCCTTTATTAAAGCTTATCATAACATCATTTTAGGCTACAAAATGTCCGCAGCTGCGGTGTTTACCAATTTCAACACTACCGGATGCAACTATGTTGTTTAGTACATCAAGTCCTTCAAACGAACATGTAACTCAGAAACAAAAAACATTAGGATACTGTACATGGCTCATAATAAAACATCAATAGCCTATACTGCGCACATTATTTGAAGGGCATACGAATGAGCGCTCAGAGGTTGCAACGGTGACAGGAAGAGTCAGAAATAAAAGGAGGGCGGTGCAAACCTCACTGAATGCACTGTGTTTACCAATTTCAACACTACGGGGTGCAACTATGTTATTTTGTACATTAAGTCCTTCAAACGAACATGTAACTCAGAAACAAAAAAACATTAGGCGACTTTATACTGTACATGGCTCATAATAAAACATCAATAGCCTACTGCGCGCATTATTTTGTACATGGCTCATAATAAAACATCAATAGCCTACTGCGCGCATTATTTGAAGGGCATACGACGAGCCTTGCGCTCCGCGAACTCGTCCACGATGCTCTGTATGTCACTGATTCAGTGATCTTTTAAGCGGTAGTCTCACGACCCGGATAGTAAACAATAAACATGGAGGACATGGAGTCGTTAGTGTTGCTGGTCTTGGTGCTGTGGCTTGTTGTCACCGACAACGCGGACAGATACTGGCAAGAGCGTATAGATGAGGCAAGGTGCATAAGGCTTCAGAAATTCTCGTAATTCGTAATTCTCCTTCTTCCGGGTTTGCGGTGTTTACAGATCCCAGCGCGCTCGCGGGGCGTGTGTGGGCATGTGAGGACACTCCTCCTCACCAATCAGTGCACAGGGGAGTGTCTGCTCACGCCCCCAACCTCACTCGGCACGGTTTGGCTCGCTTCAGCCCCACTCCAAAACGGTGCGAGTTTTAGGGGCTAAGCAGGGCTGAAGCGAGCTGAATCGTGCTGGTTTTTGGTAGTCGAAACGCAAGCTGTGTCGGGCTGAAGCGAGCTGAAGTGAGCTGAAAAAGGGTAGTGGAAAAGGGCCTTAAACAAAAATTAAGATTCCTCTTTAGTGCATGTCGTAGAACAACTCAAGACCTACATAATACTATGTTTCCAGGTTAAGCTTTCAAAAGTGCATTAAGTTTATACAGGAGGTAAAACAAATAAAATGGGCTACTAAAAAAAAAGATTGAGGCCAGGAGATTCCCTCCAATATAACAACTTAAAAAACATTAACAAAGGGACTCATTGCATTTTCCTCCAAATGTAAAATGATTCACAATTATGAACAAATGGGAATAACAAGAGAGCAACAGTTCAGGCTACTGAATTCAAACATTTAACCCAGATGGGTCTTTTTCAAGTTCTTTTTAAGAAAGATCAATTGATCAACATGGTCAGGGTGCAAGAGACTTCGTTGTGCAGTAACAATATTGCCTGCACTGCTAAACACACGCTCAGAGGACACGCTCGTTGCTGGGATGGACAAGTAATCTTTGGCTAAAGATGAAAGGAGTGGTAGGTCTGCCTGCTTTTTCCACCACTGCAACACATCACCGCCTAGTTCTAAAGGATCTCTCTCTCTGTATTTTAAAATTTCATCCTTAGCTTTCTCCCTTGTGGTCTTCATTGGTGTTCTTGTGGTGACAAACTCTCCAAACAGCTGGTCCATGGCAGTCTTCTTTTTGGGAGAAGGCAAGACATCATCATCTATAGAGGACATGTGCAAGATTATTAGTGTTGAACAATACGAGCAGTCAACACAGCACAGCACAACACAACACACTGTTTAACAATAATAACATGCATACATGTGCATTACATACATCAACAACATCTTAAACTGTTGTGCTGTATTAAAAAGATCCGCATTTATCTTTTCAGATAAAAGATAAATCTTTTATGTATTTTAAATGAACAGTCTACTACTCAAGCACAGTGAAAACAAACCTCTTCTTTCTTCTATGCTGGGGCTTCTATCACCTCTTCCTTCAGCTGCCCCTCCTTCATCCAGTGCCCCTCCTTCATCCAGTGCACATCTGCCTTCCGTATGACAATCCATATCAAAGTCAAATTGTATATTATTGTCAAAAATCTATGTAACAAGTGTTTGCACAGAAGATTGATAAGAGACATTGACAATCTTACACACACACAGTGCCGTAAAGAAATACAACATAAATATTCCTTATTTAGATTTCATTCAACTAAACATTAGACAACGACCAAAATTAACTAAGGTATTGAGCTAGTGTGTGTGTGTGTGTGTGAGAGAGAGAGAGAGAGAGAGAGGGAGATAGAGTGAGTGAGTGAGTGATGAGGGTAATAAATAGTCACATTCTATGATTTAAAATAAAATAAAAAAAATAATATATTACCTTTTCGTTCATCTTCACCACTTCTGCTGCTATTTTCACAAAGATGAGATCTCTGGAGTCGACATCATCAAGGAAAGTCAGGTCTTTGAATCGGGGATCGAGGGCCGATGCATTGTTGAGGAGTTCTTGGTGCTCCACGTAACGATCGGAAAAATCCTGTCGGAAGCGCTGCTTCATCTCTGCGATGATTGGCATGTCGGTGTTGTCTTCCGAGAAGTGTTTGTCGAGTTTGGCCTGTATGGGGGCGATCATTGAGATGGTTGGGCTTTTTTCCTCACTTAAAAGTGTAGTGGCCACTTTCACTGGGGACATCAACTGTATGATCTCTTGGATGAGTCTCATGTCGTCCTCGTTCACATCGGTTGCAGCCAGGCCTTCTCCCCTCCTGATCCTCCTGGATAGCATAGCGTTCAACAGGGCAGGCTGTTGCTCCCAAAATCTCTCGAGCATGTCCACTGAGCTGTTCCACCTTGTGCAGACATCATGGATAAGCTTGTGGTTGGGTAGGTGTAGCTGGGACTGAATTTCCCGTAGAACTTCAGCTGCTTGTGGGCTTCTGTGGAAATACGTCACCACCTTCCTCACCTTTACCAACAGTTCAGACACCCTGTCCATCTTGAGGGCCTTTTGCGAGGCCAAATTTAATGTGTGGGCTACGCATCTGACGTGGGGCGTAAGATCTGCGCCAGCTCCGGCCACGACCATATTCCTTGCGTTGTCCGTAACCAAGGCAGGGTTTTTATCTGCGATGTTCCACTAGCGGAGGAGCAACGCTGCTAGGTTTGCCCCGGTATGAGACTCATTAAATACCCGTGTTTGCAGGACATGAGACTGCAAGTCCCATTCCTCGTTCACGTAGTGTGCTGTGACTGTAATATATGAATCAGTGGCACAAGATGTCCATCCGTCTACCGTTATTGACACCCTCTGAGCACGGCTCATTGAGTCGACAACATCCATCTTTACTTTCTCATAAAGTGCAGGGACTATCTTGTCAGAAAACACTTTCCTGTCGGGTATGCTATACCTCGGCTCCAACACCTCAAGCAGGTACTTGAATCCCTCGTTTGCGGTAATGCTGTATGGCTGGATGCTTTTGCAGAGGAAGAAAGATAAGGCGTCTGTGATGGATTTTGCCCTGGGAGAATTGTTTGCCAGAGGTGACGGAAAAAACTGGAGTAATCTTGGCTCACATGAAGGTGTTGCAGCACTGCTAGCTGTCGCTGACGTAGCCGGGGACTGGGGGATGTTGTGTCGCCGCTTCAGGTGTGCAGCCAAATTCATTGTGCTGCCTGTGTATCTTATCTCTGCACGGCAGAGTTTACATATGGCCATTGTCTTGTCCAGCTCTCCCCCTCGCTTGTAGAACCCGAAATCTTTCCATACGTTAGACTTGAAACCCACCACCGAATGAACAATGTCTGTTTTGTCTTCCTCCATGTTAACCGCTATCTGGCTGACTTTCCGCCTCTATCCTATTCGAAAGCTAGGTTGGACCCGCCTATTCGCGCGAGACTTGAGCCGAGACTTGAGTAGGAGAGAGATAGAGAGATGAAACCCAGAAATACCAGACCCTTTTCTAAACTGTTATGTTATAATTTATACATTATATGTATTAAATTAAGATATTAATCGGTTTATATCGATGCAGACAGTTTAGATACGATGCATCTCGAGTTTATGTGCGTTTTTTTCCGATGCGATGTTTGCAAATCGATGCAACTGCATCTTAACAGGTCGTATCGATTTTCCGATGTGCATCGGTGAATCTTCCCAAGCCTAGCCCCAATATATAAATGGTACCTTCACAAACATTCAATTCATCCATGCTATGGGTACTGATACAGCCTCCATACCATCACAGATGCATCTTTCTCTGATAACAAACTGGACGGTCATGTTCACCTTTGGCACAAAGAACTCGACATCTGGTATTCCTGAAAACAAGCTGAAATGTGGACTCATCTGACCACAGCACGATTCCACTGTCTTTCGGTCCATCTGAGATGAGTTCAGGCCCAGAGAAATCAGCAGCATTTCTGCATCAAATTGATGAATGGCTTCCTCCTTGAGTAATACAGTTTCAGGTTGCATTTCTGGATGCAGCGCCGGACTGTGTTATGTGACAATGGTTTTACGAAGTACTCCCAAGTCCATTTGGCTATATTTGTTACATTAGCATGACAGCTTCTCAGGCAGTGCCGTCTGAGGGCTTGAAGGTCACACACATTCAAAAGTGGTTTCCAACCTTGCCCTTTACGCACTGAGATGTCTCCAAATTCCCTGAATCTTTTCACAATATTATGTACTGTAGATTTTGAAAGACCTAAAACCTTGCATTGAGAAATGTTCTTTTTGAATTGTCTAACAATTCTCTCATGAACTTTGGCATAAAGGAGTGAGCCACAACTCATCCTTGATTGCAAAGACTGAGCCTTTGGTGCACACTCCTTTTATACCCAATCATGTTACCAATTAACCTATTTATTGTGAAATCTTCCAAAATGGTGTTACTTGAATATCCTATAAACTCTTCAGTCTTATTTTGCCTCAGTCCCAACTTTTTTGAATGTGTTTCAGGCATTAAATTCTAACTTTGTTTATATTTACAAAATGCAATTAAGATGGTCAGTAAAACTATTGAAAAACTTTTATTTGTACTTCTCGTCTCGTCTTCTTCTGCTTATCCGGGGCCGGGTCGCGGAGGCAGCAGTCTGAGCATGGAAGCCCAGACTTCCCTTTCCCCAGACACCTCGGCCAGCTCCTCGGGAAGAACACCGAGGCGTTCCCAGGCCAGCTGAGAGACATAGTCCCTCCAGCATGTCCTGGGTCTTCCCCGGGGCCTCCTCCCAGGGGGACATGCCTGGAACACCTCCCCCAGGGAGGCATCCAGGAGGCATCTGAAAGAGATGCCCGAGCCACCTCAGCTGATTCCTCTCGATGTGGAGGAGCAGCGGCTCTACTCCGAGCTCCTCCTGAGTGACTGTGCTTCTCACCCTCTCTCTAAGGGAGCGCCCAGCCACCCTGCGAAGGAAACTCATTTCGGCCGCTTGTATCCACAATCTTGTTCTTTCAGTCAATACCCAAAGCTCATGACGATAGGTGAGAGTCAGAACGTAGATTGACCGGTGTGGCAGTGGGGGCATGGTCAAGCACCGGTCTGTGACAGGAGGGCGGAGTCGGGGAAGGTAAGTGGCAGAATCGCTACACCTGAGGGTAATTAACCTGTGTTTTGTGTGTGTTTTCCCCAGTTAACCGCTCCCTATTTAAGGAGGGAGAGTGAGAGCGGAAGGGGGCTTTCCCAGAGGAGACTACAGCGTGTGTGTGTGTGTGTCTCTCTGATGCTTGATTTAAATTGTCTGGCTGAAAAGTACGGCAATAAAGCCTTCTGTTCACCCTGATCTCTGTCCTGCCGTCCTCTGTGCTCCACCCACATGTTATTCTCGCTACAGTGGTGCCGAAACCCGGGAAAGGTGGAGCACCAGTCCTGCAGCTCCATGGAATCCTCCCCGTTCGCGGACTTGGTCCACGCCCTCGCCACGGCTCAGCAGAGCCAGCACCAGGCACTCGTCATGCTTAGGGTGACCACCTGTCCCGCATAGCGCGTGCGCGTACAGCATTTGAAGCCGAATTTATGCGTCCCGCAAATTCAGAACGTGTCCCGCATAATCGATGCTTGCTGAGGGGGCTGTCGCTCTCCCCGGGCCACCCAGGCAGCCAAACGAATATTACGAGTACTTGACATTTCAGCACACCACCGTCGCCACTATAGACTGTAGAACAAAACCACACACACACACACAGCCCTCACAACTGACTGGTTGTTGTCAACTTTTTGTTGTTGCCATGACACCGCACTCACGTGCACAGACAGTGACGAGGGACGCAGGTGCAACGCATGCATTGCTTTCATATTAAAAAATGGAGAAAGGGAGATGGCAGGTGAGGCACCGCCACCTCCAGTTAAAAAGAGAAGGTGTATGTACAGGAAAGAGTGGGAAAATGAATATTTGTGGCTGAAAGGGGTTGAGGGGGATACCGAGAGGGCTTTTTGTGACCTTTGCAAAACATCTTCTTTCTCAATCAGACATGGCGGGGAATACGATGTGAAATGACACAGGCTCGCGGAGACTCACAAGAAACGTGTGCAACAGAAAGAAACGTCTAAATCTATGGATGCTTTCCTCCGACCTAAAAACGACTCTCTAGCTGACAAAGTGACTGCGGCAGAGGTGACGAGTGTGTATCACACTGTCCAACACGCAATATCATATCGGGCAGGAGATTGTGGCACAAAGCTGTGGTTGTGAGTTAAGAGACTTTTTTTCTACTGTTTCTGTGGTGCTGAGCCACTACAATTCCTGTTAATCCACTGAAAACTAAATGGAGACTTGTCACTATTCCTGCTGTACGCACTGCAAAGCCTCAGACTCAATATTATATTATGATTGATTTAAAGTGAATAAATTGTAATGGAAAATAAATAAAATTGAGTAGCTTCAGTAAATCATAAGTGGAAGTGTGTCTGTCAAGTCATTGAATGGTCAAAATATTATGAATGTTTATTTAAAAAAAAAACACACATTTGGTGGCCTGTTCATGACCATACGGTACATCACCAATAATAGCAGATTAGGGTATTATTGATATACCATGTAAGGTAGTATGTGCTAGAAATGGGTAAACCACTATCTGTGAGTCTTCCAGCGGCTGGCACGGCGCAGTGGGGGCGTCGTCCCACATTGTCCCTCAAAAACATACCCCTTGTCCCCCCTTGGGCTTATGAGCAGGTGGTCACCCTAGTCATGCTCCAGAAGGAGCAGGAGCGCCGCTTTGAAGCCCTGGTGCTGGCTCAGCAGGAAGATCGAGAGGCGTTCCGGCGTCTCCTCGTGTCGGCGGGGTCCACCAGCGCCCCGGCCGCGGGCCCGTCTCCTCTCACCTTGACCAAGATGGGCCCGCAGGACAACCCCGAGGCTTTCATCACCTTGTTCGAGCAGGTCGCCGAAGCCTCAGGGTGGCCGATGGAGCAGCGCGCGGCGCGCCTCCTCCCCCTCCTGATGGGAGAGGCGCAGCTGGCCGCACTACAGCTCCCCGCCGACCGCCGACTGGCCTACGCCGACCTTCGCCGGGCTGTCCTCCAGCGCGTGGGGCGCACGCCGGAGTAGCAGCGCCAGCGCTTCCGCGCGCTGCGGATGGAGGAAGTCGGCAGCCCGTTCGCGTTCGGCCAGCAGCTCCGGGACGCCTGCTGGCGGTGGCTGAGGGCCGAAGATCGCGACACCGAGGGAATCATCGACCAGGTGGCGCTGGAACAGTTCATCGCCCGCTTACCAGCCGGAACCGCAGAGTGGGTCCAGTGCCACCGCCCGGCGTCGCTGGATCAGGCCGTAGGACTGGCGGAGGATCATCTGGCAGCTGTTCCGGCGGCAGGACAACCGATGACATCGTCTTCTCTCTCCTCTTCTCTCTCTCTTTCTCCCCCCCTCCTCCCGTGTCCCGTCCTCGCCCCATTCCCCCACCACGGAGGCGGGGGCCAGCTCCACCCGAGCCGGCCCGCCGCACCCGTGGTGCCCTCCCGTTTCTCCCTTCTGTGTCTGTCTCTCCCCCCCCCAGGTGAGTGAGCCCCAGAACACAGCTGCAGAGGGAAGGCCCGGGCCGGTTTGCTGGCGCTGCAGGGAACCGGGCCACCTGCAGCAACAGTGTGCAGCGATCGAGGTGGGGGCGGTGGTGCGGATCCCCGACGTGCCAGAAGCTGCCCTCGATCGGGCCAGAGCATATCGCATACCGGTAAGTGTACAAGGGGCTACATATCAGGCGTTGGTGGATTCAGGTTGCAATCAGACCTCGATCCGCCAAAGCCTGGTGCAAGACAAGGCATTGGGGGGAGCACAAGGGGTGAAGGTATTGTGTGTGCACGGGGATATTCACAGCTACCCGTTGGTGTCGGTCCACATACATTTCAGAGGGGAAAAATCGATAGTGAAGGCGGCGGTTAATCCTCGCCTCACCCACTTTTTGATCTTGGGGACTGATTGGCCGGGATTTCGGGGTTTGATGGCACGCCTAGTAAAGAGTGGGTCCTGCCGGTTGACAGGGGAAGGTCCCGGTGTCGCTTTGGCTGGAGCTGCGGTTGCAGAGCCGTCTACGTCATCTCCGCGACAGAGTGAGGAGCCGCCGGCCCCTCCTCTTTCTATTGGGGAATCCCTCGTGGATTTCCCACTGGAACAATCACGAGACGAGACTCTGCGACACGCGTTTGACCAAGTGAGAGTAATCGATGGTCAAACGCTCCAGCCGAACGCCACCCCGTCCTTCCCCTATTTTTCCATTTTAAAGGATAGGTTATACCGAGTGACGCAGGACACTCAGACGAAAGAGCGAGTCACCCAGTTGTTAATTCCAAAGAGCCACCGGGAATTGGTATTCCAGGCGGCTCACTTTAATCCCATGGCTGGACACCTCGGGCAGGATAAGACACTTGCCCGGATAATGGCCCGATTCTATTGGCCGGGGATTCGCGGCGACGTCCGTAAGTGGTGTACAGTGTGCCGCGAATGCCAGTTAGTAAATCCAGCGGCCATTCCAAAAGCGCCCTTGTGCCCCCTACCATTAATCGAGACCCCGTTCGAAAGAATTGGGATGGATCTCATCGGGCCATTAGATCGGTCAACACGAGGGTACCGCTTTATATTGGTTCTGGTGGACTATGCAACGCGATACCTGGAAGCGGTGCCTCTTCGCAATATCTCAGCACGTAGTATTGCAGAGGCCCTCTCCCACGTCATCTCCCAGGTTGGAATCCCGAAAGAGATTCTGACTGACCAAGGCACCTCGTTTATGTCACGAACACTGAGCGAACTGTATGGGCTACTGGTTATTAAGCCGATCCGCACCAGCGTCACCCACAGACAGACGGTTTAGTTGAACGGTTCAATCGCACCCTCAAGAATATTATCAAAAAATTCGTAAGTGAGGACGCACGTAACTGGGATAAGTGGCTCGAACCCTTGTTGTTTGCAGTGCGAGAGGTCCCCCAAGCCTCCACGGGGTTCTCCCCGTTTGAATTATTATATGGGCGTAAGCCGCGCGGCATCTTAGCTGTACTGCAGGAAAATTGGGAGGAGGGACCTTCACAGAGCAAATATTCAAACGAGAGCTTTGAAGGCCGAAGTGGAGAAGGGTTCCATGTGGGGCGCGGGCCCGGGTGGAGCCGCCGCAGGTGCAGATCTTGGTGGTAGTTCCGGAGAAGGCGGAGCTGGGGCCGGAGGTCCAAAAAGGGACACTGGCATCTCGTACCTCTCCGGTCCCCTGTGGAGACCACCTCTCCCCGACCCAACTCACGGAGGTCGCCCAGTTGCAGGCCGAGTTTTCGGATGTGTTCTCGCCCCTGCCTGGTCGCACTAACCTCATAGAACACCACATAGAGACGCCCCCGGGGGTGGTAGTGCATAGCCGTCCTTATAGATTACTCGAACACAAAAAAAAGGTGGTTCGGGAAGAACTTCAGGCCATGCTCGAAATGGGCATCGTCGAGGAGTCCCACAGTGACTGGAGCAGCCCGGTGGTCTTGGTTCCCAAGGCCGACGGCTCGGTCCGGTTCTGTGTGGACTATAGAAAAGTCAACGCGGTGTTTAAATTCGACGCGTACCCAATGCCTCGTATTGATGAGCTGCTCGATCGACTAGGCACAGCTCGCTTTTACTCGACACTGGATTTGACGAAGGGATATTGGCAGATCCCCTTGACTCCATTATCCCGGGAAAAAACGGCCTTTTCCACACCGTTCGGCTTACACCAGTTCGTCACACTTCCGTTTGGGCTGTTTGGGGCGCCCACTACGTTTCAGCGGCTGATGGACCGGGTCCTCCGGCCCCACGCCACCTATGCGGCTGCTTACCTAGACGACATCATTTATAGTAATGACTGGCAGCGGCACCTGCAACACCTGAGGGCCGTCCTTAGGTCGCTGAGGCGGGCGGGGCTCACTGCCAACCCGAAGAAGTGTGCGATTGGGTGGGTGGAAGTACGGTATCTGGGCTTCCACTTGGGTAACGGGCAGGTGCATCCCCAAATTAATAAGACAGCAGCGATTGCGGCCTGCCCGAGGCCCAAGACCAAAAAGGGGGTGAGACAGTTCCTGGGGCTGGCTGGCTACTATCGTAGGTTTATACCTAATTATTCGGACGTCACCAGCCCGCTGACTGACCTCACTAAAAAGGGGGTGCCAGATCCGGTCCAGTGGACGGAGCAGTGCCAGCAGGCTTTCTCTGAGGTAAAGGCTGCACTGTGTGGGGGGCCACATTTACACTCCCCTGACTTCTCTCTCCCTTTTTTGTTACAGACGGATGCGTCGGACAGAGGGCTGGGGGCTGTTTTGTCCCTGCAGGTGGAGGGGGAGGATCGCCCAGTCCTATACATCAGCCGGAAGCTGTCAGTGCGTGAGGGGCGCTACAGCACAATTGAGAAAGAGTGCCGGGCAATCAAGTGGGCGGTCCTCACCCTCCGTTACTACCTGCTGGGGCGCTCTTTCACCCTCTGTTCAGACCACGCGCCCCTCCAGTGGCTCCACCGCATGAAGGATGCCAACGCACGGATCACCCGTTGGTATCTGGCGCTCCAACCCTTCAACTTCAAGGTGGTCCACAGGCCGGGGGCACAGATGGTCGTGGCGGACTTCCTCTCCCGTCAAGGGGGGGGGGGGGGGGGAGTCGGCTGCGGGCCGGACGGGCGCCCGGCCTGAGGCGGGCGGTGGGGGTATGTGGCAGCAGGGGCATGGTCAAGCGCCGGTCTGTGACAGGAGGGCGGAGTCGGGGAAGGTAAGTGGCAGAATCGCTACACCTGAGGGTAATTAACCTGTGTTTTGTGTGTGTTTTCCCCAGTAAACCGCTCCCTATTTAAGGAGGGAGAGTGAGAGTGGAAGGGGGCTTTCCCAGAGGAGACTACAGCGTGTGTGTGTGTGTGTGTGTCTCTCTGATGCTTGATTTAAATTGTCCGGCTGAAAAGTACGGCAATAAAGCCTTCTGTTCACCCTGATCTCTGTCCTGCCGTCCTCTGTGCTCCACCCACATGTTATTCTCGCTACAACTGGTAAATCGAGAGCGTCGCCTTTTGGCTCAGCTCCTTCTTCACCACAACGGACCGGTAAAGCGACCGCATCACTGCAGAAGCCACACTGATCCGCCTATCGATCTCACGCTCCATCCTTCCCTCACTCGTGAACAAGATCCCGAGATACTTAAACTCCTCCACTTGAGACAGGACTTCTCCACCAACCTGGAGAGGGCAAGCCACCCTTTTCCGGTCGAGAACCATGGCCTTGGACTTGGAGGTGCTGATTCTCATCCCAGCCACTTCACACTCGACTGCAAACCACCCCAGTGCATGTTGAAGGTCCTGGTTTGAAGAAGCCAACAGGACAACATCATCTGCAAAAAGCAGAGATGAAATCCTGTGGTTCCCAAACAGGATTCCTTCCAGCCCCTGGCTGCGCCTAGAAATTCTGTCCATAAAAATTATTAACAGAACCAGTGACAAAGGGCAGCCCTGCCGGAGTCCAGCATGCACTGAGAGCAGGTCTGACTTACTGCCGGCAATGCGAACCAGACTCCTGTTCCGTTCGTACAGGGACCGGACAGCCCTTAGCAAAGAGCCCCGAACCCCATACTCCTGAAGCACCCCCCACAGAATACCACGAGGGACACGGTCGAATGCCTTCTCCAGATCCACAAAGCACATGTGGACTGGTTGGGCAAACTCCCATGAACCCTCGAGCACCCTATGAAGGGTATAGAGCTGGTCCAGTGTTCCGCGACCAGGACGAAAACCACATTGTTCCTCCTGGATCCGAGGCTCGACTATTGGCCGAATTCTCCTCTCCAGTACCCTGGAGTAAACCTTCCCTGGGAGACTGAGAAGTGTGATTCCCCTAAAATTGGAGCACACTCTCCGGTTCCCTTTCTTAAAAAGAGGGACCACCACCCCAGTCTGCCACTCCAGAGGCACTGTCCCCAACCGCCACACGATGTTGCAGAGGCGTGTCAGCCAAGACAGCCCCAAAACATCCAGAGACTTGAGATACTCGGGGCGGATCTCATCCACCCCTGGTGCCTTGCCACCAAGGAGCTTACTCACCACCTCAGTGACTTCAGCTTGGGTAATGGATGAATCCACCCCTGAGTCATCAGCCTCCGCTTCCTCAATGGAAGACGTGACTGTGGGATTGAGGAGATCCTCAAAGTATTCCTTCCACAGCCTGACAATGTCCCCAGTCGAGGTCAACAGCTCCCCACCTGCACTGTAAACAGTGTTGGCAGAGTACTGCTTCCCCCTCCTGAGGCGCTGGATGGTTTGCCAGAATTTCTTCGAGGCCAACCAATAGTCCTCCTTCATGGCCTCACCGAACTCCTCCCAGGTCCAAGTTTTTGCCTCCGCAACTGCCCGAGCTGTGGCACGCCTGGCCTGCCAATACCCGTCAGCTGCCTCAGGAGTCCCGGAGGCCAACATGGCCCGATAGGACTCCTTCTTCAGCTTGACGGCATCCCTTACTTCCGGTGTCCACCACCGGGTTCAGGGATTGCCGCCACGACAGGCACCGGAGACCTTGCAGCCACAGGTCTGAACAGCCGCATTGACATTGGAGGCAGAGAACATGGTCCACTCAGACTCAATGTCCCCCGCCTCCCTCGGAAGCTGGGAGAAGCTCTCCCAGAGGTGGGAGTTAAAGACCTCCCCGACAGAGTGCTCGGCCAGACGTTCCCAGCAGACCCTCACCATACGTTTGGGCCTGCCAGGTCTGTCCGGCTTCCTCCTCTGCCAGCGGATCCAACTCACCACCAGGTGGTGATCAGTTGACAGCTCAGCCCCTCTCTTCACCCGAGTGTCCAAGACATAGGGCTGGAGATCCGATGAAACGACAACAAAGTCGATCATCGACCTCCGACCTAAGGTGTCCTGGTGCCACGTGCACTTATGGATACCCCTATGCTCGAACATGGTGTTCGTTATGGACAAACCATGACTAGCACAGAAGTCCAATAACAAAACACCACTCGGGTTCAGATCGGGGAGGCCATTCCTCCCAATCACTCCCCTCCAGGTTTCACTGTCATTGCCCACATGAGCGTTGAAGTCCCCCAGTAGAACAATGGAGTCCCCAGTCTGAGTATCTCTCCCAGGGACTCCAAGAAGGCCGGATACTCTATACTGCTATTCAGCCTATAGGCACAAACAACAGCAAGAGCCCTCTTCCCGATCCGAAGGCGCAGAGAGGCAACCCTCCCATTCACTGGGGTAAACTCCAACATATGGCGGCTGAGCTGGAGAGCTATAAGCAAGCCCACACCAGCCCGCCACCACTCACCATGGGCGACTCCAGAGAAGTGGAGAGTCCAGCCCCTTTCGAGGAGTTGGGTTCCAGAGCCTAAGCTGTGCATGGAGGTGAGCCCGACTATCTCTAGCCGATACCTCTCAACCTCCCACACAAGCTCAGGCTCTTCCCCCCCAGCGAAGTGACATTCCATGTCCCAACAGCTAGCCGCTGTGTTCGGGGATCAGGTTGTCGAGGCCCCTGCCTTCGACTGCTGCCCAATCCACACTGCACTGGCCCCCTACGGCTACCTCTGTGGGTGGTGAACCCACAGGAGGTCGGACCCACGTCACCGCTTCGGGCTGAGCCCGGCCAGGCCCCGTGAGCAAAGGCCCGGCCACCAGGCGCTCGCATACGAGCCCCAACCCCAGGTCTGGCTCCAGGTTGGGGCCCCGGCTGCGCCATACCGGGCAACGTCACGGTCCTTGATTGAGTGTTATCCATAAGGGGTTTTGGTGAACTGCTCTTGGTCTGACCGGTCACCTAGGACCTGTCTGCCTTGGGAGACCCTAACAGGGGCATAATGCCCCCAATAACATAGCTCCTAGAATCATTCAAGCACACAAACCCCTCCACCACAATAAGGTGGCAGTTCTAGGAGGGGTTTTATTTGTACTTCTGTCAGTTAAATAAAAGGTTCATGTGAATTAACAAATCACATATCTTTGTTTTTATTGCATTTTGGAAACTATCCCAACTTTTATGGAAATGGCATTAGTATTTCAACTTTCTGCCTACTGGTGATTCAACCATTATGTAGTTTGAATTATTATTAACTTTTGTAGTATGTTGTTATCTGAAGGAATTCCAAAGGAAGTTGTCACACATGTAGTAATGTAGTAATATAAATGTCAGAAATTTCAAGTACATGTGCTGCAGATATCGATAAAAGTTTGTTTGGGGATTTATTTTCCACTTCTTTCTCTTGCTTTAGTTTAAGGAAAGCTCCTTCCTGACCTTGAAATTAAACATCTTATTCTGATTGGTCAACCACCCAATAAAAATTATTTATAAATAGCATTTTCGGAGATAGGGGTGGCACGGTGGTGTAGTGGTTAGCGCTGTTGCCTCACAGCAAGAAGGTCCGGGTTCGAGCCCGTGGCCGGCGAGGGCCCTTCTGTGCGGAGTTTGCATGTTCTCCCCGTGGGTTTCCTCCGGGTGCTCCGGTTTCCCCCACAGTCCAAAGACATGCAGGTTAGGTTAACTGGTGACTCTAAATTGACCGTAGGTGTGAATGTGAGTGTGAATGGTTGTCTGTGTCTATGTGTCAGCCCTGTGATGACCTGGCGACTTGTCCAGGGTGTACCCCGCCTCTCGCCCGTAGTCAGCTGGGATAGGCTCCAGCTTGACTGCGACCCTGTAGAACAGGATAAAGCGGCTAGAGATAATGAGATGAGATTTTCGGAGATAGTTTTTTTGCAAAATTCAGACAAATGGCAGTCAGGGGAAGACTGTTATAACATTGCCACAACTATATATTTACCACTTCCAGTTCAATTCAGGTAAGTTCTAGTTACTTGAAAAAAAACAAACTTTGGTTATGCCTTAGTTACCACAGTAAAATCATGGTAGTATTCTGGCTAAATATTTAATAAACACAGATACCATACAGTATCATAGTTAAAATATAGTAAAGTAACTGAAATGCTGTAAGGGAAAAAAATACTTGGGGCTGTAACGTTATAGGAAAACAACAAATACAGGGTGATGTGATGAAGCAGAGTTACCACCTCAAAGATTATTTTCCTATAACAGCAGTTTCTGAAGTGTTTTATTCCCCTGAGACCACAGCAATTCACCAATTATTATACATTTTCTAATAATTAAAGGACAACATTGTATGACACATATTTTTTATCTGTTCATGGTTATATTTAATGGGCTTTATTTATCAATCTTTTAGTAAAGTTTTGTGTATGTTTTCATAGGCCACACCTACCAGATTTACAAAAGTTTTGTAATGCTGATGTTCTTCTTACTCATATGTGATGGTGATAAATGGCAATCACATGTAAAGTTCAAAATGCCTTCATGGAACACCTGATTTGCATTTAGTAACATTCACAAAACTCCATAAAACAAAAAGCTCATAGAGAGCTAAAAGTGCAAGCTGAGGACAAAAGAGCAAAAGAAAAAAAAAATCTCAGGGCCAGAAGTGGAAGTTATTTTATGTTATCAAAATTAAAAGCTATTATTTAGCACCATAATTTAGAAAAGTAGGAGGGCATGTGTCGTAAGAAAACCTGATGTATTCAGGATGCCCAGTGAAGGCATGCAGCACACTAGGGAATATCTGCGTTATTGTAGGTTTAGACATACCAAATGGGTCACTTATTTCTACAACCCCAAATCAGAAAAAGTTGGGTTGGTATGTTGAAATTGAAATCAAAATTGAAAACAATGATTTGTAAATAATCTTTACTTGTATTGCACTCCAAACAATACAACAGCACATTATTTGAAGTTTTACCTCATGAATTTTATTGTTGTTGTTTTTAAATAAACACTTATTTTAATTTTGATTCTTGCAAAACATTTCAAAAAAGTTGGGACAGTAAAGCATTTACCACTTTATAATGTTGCCATTCCTGCCATTTAAAATATGTTTAGGGATTGAAGATGCCAAGCATTTCAGGTGTGATTTTGTCCCATTCTTACTGCAAACAGGTCTTAAGCTGTGCAACAGTATGGGGTCATCATTGTCAGTTTTCATGTAAAAATTTACCACACATTCTCTATTGGGGACAGAGGGGACTGGCACCCTCTTCTTCTGCAGCCATGCTTTTGTAATGTGTGCAGAATGTGGTTTTGCATTGTCTTGTTGAAATATCCCTGGAAAAGATTTTGTCTTGAAGGCAGCATATGTTGCTCCAAAATCTCAATGTACTTTTCTGCATTAGTGCTGCAATCACAAAAAATTAGTTACCTTTGCACTGATACAACCCCATACCATGACAGACCCTGGCTTCTGGACAAGTCAAAAGTTTGGACACAACTTTTACAACTCCGATTCCAAAAAAGTTGGGACAAAGTACAAATTGTAAATAAAAACAGAATGCAATAACTTACAAATCTCAAAAACTGATATTGTATTCACAATAGAACATAGACAACATATCAAATGTCAAAAGTGAGACATTTTGAAATTTCAGGCCAAATATTGGCTCATTTGAAATTTCATGACAGCAACACATCTCAAAAAAGTTGGGACAGGGGCAATAAGAGGCTGGAAAAGTTAAAGGTACAAAAAAGGAACAGCTGGAGGACCAAATTGCAACTCATTAGGTCAATTGGCAATAGGTCATTAACATGACTGGGTATAAAAAGAGCATCTTGGAGTGGCAGCGTCTCTCAGCAGTAAAGATGGGAAGAGGATCACTAATCCCCCTAATTCTGCGCCGACAAATAGTGGAGCAATATCAGAAAGGAGTTCGACAGTGTAAAATTGCAAAGAGTGTGAACATATCATAATCTACAGTGCATAATATCATCAAAAGATTCAGAGAATCTGGAAGAATCTCTGTGCGTATGGGTCAAGGCTGGAAAACCATACTGGGTGCCTGTGATCTTTGGGCACAATTCACCGTGCCATCTGCCGTTGCCAGCTAAAACACTATAGTTCAAAGAAGAAGCCATATCTAAACATGATCCAGAAGCGCAGACGTCTTCTCTGGGCCAAGGCTCATTTAAAATGGACTGTGGCAAAGTGGAAAACTGTTCTGTGGTAAGATGAATCAAAATTTGAAGTTCTTTATGGAAATCAGGGACGCCGTGTCATTTGGACTAAAGAGGAGACGGATGACCCAAGTTGTTATCAGCGCTCAGTTCAGAAGCCTGCATCTCTGATGGTATGGGGTTGCATTAGTGCGTGTGGCATGGGCAGCTTACACATCTGGAAAGACACCATCAATGCTGAAAGGTATATCCAGGTTCTAGAGCAACATATGCTCCCATCCAGACAACGTCTCTTTCAGGGAAGACCTTGCATTTTCCAACATGACAATGCCAAACCACATACTGTATCAATTACAGCATCATGGCTGCATAGAAGAAGGGTCCGGGTACTGAACTGGCCAGCCTGCAGTCCAGATCTTTCACCCATAGAAAACATTTGGCGCATCATAAAATGGAAGATACGACAAAAAAGACCTAAGACAGTTGAGCAACTAGAATCCTACATTAGACAAGAATGGGTTAACATTCCTATCCCTAAACTTGAGCAACTTGTCTCCTCAGTCCCCAGACGTTTACAGACTGTTGTAAAGAGAAAAGGGGATGTCTCACAGTGGTAAACATGGCCTTGTCCCAACTTTTTTGAGTTGTGTTGTTGTCATGAAATTTAAAATCACCTAATTTTTCTCTTTAAATGATACATTTTCTCAGTTTAAACATTTGATATGTCATCTATGTTCTATTCTGAATAAAATATGGAATTTTGAAACTTCCACATCATTGCATTCCGTTTTTATTTACAATTTGTACTTTGTCCCAACTTTTTTGGAATCAGGGTTGTAATTCAATGGCTTTTATTTATTTTTATTAATTAAAAGACACTTCATATATTAAAGTAATTATGGATATTGTTTCTCTTTACTTAGCTGAGTTTTACCTCATGAAGTTTATTGTTTGTTTTTTTTAAAATAAACATTTGTTTTAATTTTGATTCTTGCAAAACATTTTAAAAAATTTGGGACAGTAAAGAATTTAATACTTTATCATGTTGCCATTCCTACAATATTTATTCCTACAGTTGCTGAATAGTGCTAATTACTGTATTTTTATTCTTTACTGTTTACTGTTTTGATGGTGTGGCAGCAGGGGCATGGTCAAGGGCTGGTTTGTGAATGGAGAGTGGAGTCAGGGAAGGCGAGTGGCAAAGTGGAAGCACCTGCTGTGAATTAGTGTGCTCAGTGTGTTTGTGTGCAGTGAGAGGGAGCAGATAAAAGGGGGAGAGAAGCAGAAAGTCGTCCTCTTCCCTGGGCTGAAGTCATGCCAGTGCATTACTCCCCAAGAATTGAGTTAAGACAGCTGAAAAGCGTGTTGAGTTGTGGCTGTAAATAAATCCCAAAAAGTGAACCTGACTTCACCATTGAGCTGGTGAAGGACCATCTGACAACAGTTCCAGTGACAAGCAGACATCCAGTGTCGTATTCTTCTCTCTCTCTCTCTCGTTCTGTGACCCCCCCCCCCGTCCCTTCCCCACGCCACGGAAGTGGGGGCTGATTCCCCCACAGCCAGCTCCCTGAGCCCAAGGTTCCCCTTCCCCCTCTGACCCTTATGTTTCTGTGTCTTCCCCACAGGTGAGTGCTCCTTGTCCCAGCAGTGCAGAGGTGAGACTTGGGCCAGTGTGCTGGCACTGCAGGGAACTTGAGCACTTCCAGTGCCAGGTGATGGAGGCGGGGGCAGTGGTCTGGATCCCTGACATGTCAGAAGCCACCCCCAATCGAGGTGGGACGTACCGCATACCGGTGAGTATTCAAGGGGGTACACATCAGGCGTTGGTGGATTTGGGTTGTAATCAGACCTCTTTACATCAAAGCCTGATTCAATGTGGGGCACTGGGGAATGCACGTTTGGTGAAGGTTAAGTGTGTGCACGGTGATGTACACAAATATCCGCTAATGCCCATCACTATTCATTTCTGGGGAGAAAAGCATCGTGTGGAGGCGGCAGTTAGTCTGAGCCTCACCCACCCTCTGATCCTGGGAATAGATTGGCCGGGGTTTAAAATGTTAATGAAACAGATAGTAGTGGGTGGGTCCTGCAGTAATACATCATCATGGGGGAATCTCACTGCAACATTTGCTGGGGAGGCGGTCACAGGACCCTCTGCATCATGATGACACAGAAAGTAGGGAGACTTCTCCTCCCTCTCTAAGGAATCCCTTTAGGGGACTTCCCATCGGAGCAGATGAATGATGAGTCTTGAAGACACGTTTTTGACTAAGTGAAAGTAATTGATGGCCAAATCCTCCAACCTAATGTTGCATTATCCTTCCAATAATTTTGTATTATTAAGGATAAGCTACATCAAGTGACGCAAGACACTCAAACAAAAGAAAAGATGACACAGTTGTTGGTCCAAAAGAGCCAACATGTGGCTCATCATAATCCTATGGCTGGGCATTTGAGGCAGGATAAAACACTGAATCATCTTATGGCCCATTCCTATTGGCCAGGGATTCATGCCGATGTCTGCAGGTGGTGTGCAGCGTGTCGCGAATGCCAGCTGGTAAATCCAGCGGCCACACCAAAAACGCCATTGCGCCCATTGCCATTGATGGAACTCCCCTTTGAAAGAATTGACATAGATCTTACTGGGCCATTAGATCAATATGCACACAGGTATCGCTTTGTGTTTGTCATAGTGGATTAGTGGATTATGCAATGTGATATCCGAAAATAGTGCCTCTTCACAATATCTCAGCATGTAGTGTTGTGGAGGCACTCTTCTTTGTTATCTCCTGAGTCAGGATTACAAAATAATTTCTGACTGATCAAGACACTGCTTTTATGTCATGCACACTGCATGAACTGTATGAATTATTGGAGATTAAATTAATTTGTACTCATGTTTATCATCTGCAAATGGGCGGGTTGGTCAAAATATTTAACCAAACACTTAAAAAATATGATTCGTAAGTTCATTCACAGGGATGCTAAAAACTAGGACAGGTGGCTAGACCCTCTGTTGTTTGCAGTGCATGAGGTCCCATAAGCCTCCCCTGGGTTTTCCCTGTTTGAATTGTTGTACGGGCACAAGCCCCGTGGTGTCTTAGACATCATTTGGGAAAATTGTCAGGAGGAGCCTTCTCAAAGCAAAAACAAAATTCAATACTTTCTTGACCTGAGAGCAAAACTCCATGCACTGAGTCACATAACCTAGGAGAATTTGCTACAGGCTCAAGAATGTCAATCTTGCCTGTACAACAGAAGGGAACAGCTACGGGAATTTGCACTGGGAGATAACGTCCTCATTTTACACCCCACTTCAAGTTCAAAATTGCTTACCAAGTAGCAAGGGCCCTTTGAGGTCACACGGTGAATTGGAGAGCTCGACTATGAAGTAAAATGTCCAGATAGGGGTGACGCATGTCAAATTTACCACCTCAATCTCCTGAAACCATGGAGCAAGGAGGTTCCTGTGACTCTGGTGAGGGTAGTTCCAGAGATGGCGGAGCTGGGACTGGAGCTAAGTTTAAAAAGTGTGGCCCAATTCACCCCGGTCTCCTGTGGCGACCACCTCTCATTGTCCCAGAGAGCACAGTTCATTAGGTTGTAGGAGGAATTCTCTGATGTGTCCTCACCCCTCCCTGATTGCACTGACCTCAGAGAACACCACATTGAGACTCCCCCAGGGGTGGTTGTGCGCAGCCGTCTGTATCGGCTCCCTGAACACAAGAAAAATGTGGTTCGGGATGAACTCCAGGCTGTGGTGAAGATGGGGGTAATTGAGGAGTTACACAGTGACTGCAGCATCCCGGTGGTCTTGACCAACAGGTCGGTCCGGTTTTATGTAGACTATAGAAAAGTCAATGCTGTGTCTAAATTTGATGCATATCCGATGCCTTGCATTGATGAACTGCTTGATTGATTAGGCACGGCTTGCTTTTACTCAACACTGGATTTAACAAAGGGATATTGGCAGATCCCCTTGACTCCATTATCCCATGAAAAAATGGTCTTTTCTACTCCATTTGGTTTATACCAATTTGTCACCCTTCCTTTCAGGGTGTTTGGAGCCCCAGCGACATTTCAGCGTCTCATGGCGGCAGTTCATGTCTAATTTTTTGCATGTCACCAGTCCTCTGACTGACCTCACTAAAAAAGGAGTGCCAGATCTGGTCCAGTGGATGGAGCCATGCCAGCAAGCCTTTAACCAGGTAAAAGCTGCACTGTGTGGGGGCCACTTTTATACTCCCCTGACTTCTCCCTCTCTTTTCTGTTGCAGACTGACACGTTGCACAGAGGGCTGGGGGTCATTTTGTCCCAAACAGTAGAGGGAGAGGAGCGCCCCGTGCTGTACATCAGCTGCAAGCTCTCCTTGTGGGAGATGAAGTACAGCACCATTGAGAAGGAGTGCTTGGCCATCAAATGAGAGGTCATCACCCTCTGTTATTACCTGCTGGGATGCCCTTTCACCCTCTGCTTAGATCATACTTTGCTCCAGTGGCTCCACCACATGAAGTATGATAATGCCCGGATCACCCGTTGGCATCTGGCTCTGCAGCCTGTAGGTGCAATAGGCTTATCAAATCAGTCTCATGTAAAAAGGGATCGGTCTCATAAATTCATTAATCATTAATTCAGGTGTCTAATAGTCAGGGCAGCACGGTGGTGTAGTGGTTAGCGCGGTCGCCTCACAGCAAGAAGGTTCCGGGTTCGAACCCAGCAGCCGGCGAGGGCCTTTCTGTGTGGAGTTTGCATGTTCTCCCTGTGTCTGCATGGGTTTCCTCTGGGTGCTCTGGTTTCCCCCACAATCCAAAGACATGCAGCTAGGTTGACATGGGGTGGCCTTGGGCTGAGGTGCCCTTGAGCAAGGTACCTGACTGCTCCCCGGGTGCTCTGGTGTGGCTGCCCACTGCTCTGAGTGTGTGCGTGTGTTCACTGCTTCAGATGGGTTAAATGCAGAGGATGAATTTCACTGTGCTTGAGGTGTGCATGTGACGAATAAAGGTTTCTTCTTTCTTCTTCTCTAATAGTTTATAGCTAAACTATTAAAATCAATGGAATAACTTAGTGGTGATGTTGCTATAGTTTATTGAGTATTGTAGCTCTAATGTAATGTGTTTACTCTAGATCTATGGCATTCATATAACAACCAAATGGGTGAAGGCAATTAGAATACTTATTTGGCAGAGATTGGCATTCAGTGGATGTTGTAGCAATAAACAGGACACAATTTATTCCAAAGATACCATTTATTGAAATAGCTGACATGAATTAGCAAACTAGTACTGATCAGATATAGCAACAATAGCAGCCAAGGGGTACTTCAATATAAATGGTGATACAATGTATACAAATAAGAATCAGTAGTGTATATGATAATTAAGGCACTAATGGTGATCAGAAGTAATAAGCTATATGCCAGTGTTAGTGTAGGGGCGAGTGGATGTTAAAATGTGATAGGGAAATCATGTGTTTGTGTGTGTGTAAGAGTGTGTGTGTGAGAGTGTGTATGGAATGCAAATGGAATGTGCGAGCCTTGTGCCAGGCTGCACTCAGAGGGGGATGGTCAACACAGGGAGAGCATGCGAAAAGGAAGAAACAAAGGAATCTGTAGTTTAAACTAGTCTTGGCTAGGCCTTAAACCCAACTTCTACTTAACCCTTAGCTACTCCTGAAATCCCAATGTTGAGGAGTGAAGTATGACGGAGGGAGTTAAGAGAGAGAGAGAGAGAGAGAGAGAGAGAGAGAGAGAGAGAGAGAGAGAGAAAACGCATGCACGATCTAACTAAATGTAACCCCATTACCACTGGCTCATGTAATAAAAACTCACCTTATGTGCCAAGACAAAGCCTTAACCCTCATTCAATATCTTATGGTAAAAGAGACATTTCAAATAGTGACAACTGTCTAGGGTAATGTATGATTCTCACTTTCACTAATACGTATCTGTGTAGAGACTATGGGGAATACACTTTAACCTGTAAATGCTCAGGTAGGGCAGAATGTAATATTTCAATGATAAAACAACTCAATAATACAAACACAGAACATCAATTTTATAAACTGTATTAAAAAGATATACACAAGAAAACACCGTCACCTTTCGTTATGGAAAAGAGAGAGAAATAAAAAAAAATAGAAACCCGGATAGTGATAGTTTGAGGGAAAAACCTGTCTAACTTTGAGTGCACTCTTAGTTTAGTTTGTTGGCACGCTTTAATTGGAGCCCATGATGGAAACCTTTTTTAAAAGTAACTCCTGTATCCGTGAAGTCAGCAGAACTAGACCGTAGGTGAGGAGTCAAAACAGCGAAGCGTCCTCCCGTCTGTGCAGGTGATGTCCACCCTCAACGAAGACCGTGCCGCTAGCCTAGCTCCTGCTAGTCAGCGATGACGGACCTGCTTCGTATCCACCAAACACAAGACCCTTAACTGAGGCGAAGAGTCCGACTCACGCACTCTTAACTCGTTGTCCAACACACACACACACACACACACAGTCCACTGCTACCCGCTCAGTGCCATTCCCACATTGTTCCCTCTCCTCCCTTCCTTTTCTCTCCACCCAGAAGTATATCAACTCAAAAGGTCATGAACTCACGCCTCACATAGCAAGAATTACTCCTCAACTTTCCTTAAAGGGACCCATTTCAAACACAAAATAATTATACATTTTAACATCCCATTTACACCAAACAATTATACACTTACTTCACCATAATTCAGCATTCCATCCTCAATAAAAAAAAATTAAATACTACTGATATTTATCAGGGGTGGCACGGTGGTGTAATGGTTAGCGCTGTCGCCTCACAGCAAGAAGGTCCGGGTTCGAGCCCCGTGGCTGGCAAGGGCCTATCTGTGCGGAGTTTGCATGTTCTCCCCGTGTCCATGTGGGTTTCCTCTGGGTGCTCCGGTTTCCCCCACAGTCCAAAGACATGCAGGTTAGGTTAACTGGTGACTCTAAATTGACCGTAGGTGTGAATGTGAGTGTGAATGGTTGTCTGTGTCTATGTGTCAGCCCTGTGATGACCTGGTGACTTGTCCAGGGTGTACCCTGCCTTTCGCCTGTAGTCAGCTGGGATAGGCTCCAGCTTGCCTGCGACCCTGTAGAAGGATAAAGCGGCTAGAGATAATGAGATGAGATGATATTTATCAGAGTATTACACTCTCCCCCCACCAAAAATACAAGCAGGCCCTCATGACTGTTTATGTTTTAAACGGTATACAATCATTATACATCTGGTGAGTGAAACACAGTAAAATACACAATTAAGCAATAATAGGTGTACCTATCCACTTGTAAATACAAGAAACATATTTCACTGTAGGGGCTGCTATGACACTGGGATGACCTAGAGTGTTATAAGTTAACCTTAAAGGAGCCCGCTTTAGTCTCTGAGGTCTAGTCTTAGTGTCAAAGTCAAGGGCAGTGGCTTCTTGTTGCAAGGTGATATCTTCAGTCAGTGTTTTATCTTTTTCAGTCTCTTCTTGGTTCTCACATGTCTCTCGTAGCTCAGACTCGGTAGTCTCAGTAGTCTCTGGTTCATCTCCACTGTCCATTCCAGATTGCTCCACACATTCCTCTATTACTGCTGGCTCAACTGCTTTTGGTTTTCCAGTCAGATCACTTAAGAAAATATCCAGATCCAGACTGAATAGTTCCAACGTATCATCATCATCCATGTTGTTCCTGCGAGATTCAATATTTGAATCACACCACAGTCCATAGTCCTCATCTTCCGAGTCTGTGTGCTCTTTTTCAACAAAATCACAGGGTTTAACCTCTCTTCTTTCAGAGTCTTCATCTGGCATTTTCTGTGATGTCTTTTCCTATGCAGACTTGTCAATGCATTCTTTCTGTCTTCTCCATCGAAGGACTCTCCTTGTGGGTATAGGATCTGTATTAGATACAGAAGCTGGACATATCCTTTTCCCAAGAGGCAGGAGGTGATTTCAATGGAGAATTTTGATTGGTCCATCACCATCATCAGGTCTCAACCGGAACACTGGTAAGTTCGGCATCTGGCTGTCTACGACATATGGGTTTGAGGCCCAGCGATCTGCCAGTTTATGCTTCCCTTGTAATCCAAGGTTCCATAGCAAGACTCTGTCTCCCGGCAACAACTGTGAAAATCTAATTCTTTATCATACCTCTGCTTATTGTTATCATTTTGCTTGGCAGCAATGGATTCTGCTAGTTCATAAGCAGCCTTCAACTCCTTCCTCATGTCAGAAACTTACTTGAGGTAAGTTTTCTGTTGTGTGCCATCACTGGAAGTCTCAAAACATAAATCCACAGGTAATCTGGCTTCACGCCCAAACTTAAGAAAATAGGGAGAAAATCCAGTAGCTTCATTCGGAGTGCAATTATAGACGTGGACCAAATGTACAATGTGCTGACTCCATTTTTTCTTCCTTTTAGGCTCCAGAGCCCCTAACATGTCCAACAATGTCCTATTAAACCTCTCCAGTTGAGGATCCCCTTGAGGATGATAGGGTGTTGTTCTTGATTTTTCAACTCCAAGTGAACTCAAAACTTCATGGACAAGACGACTTTCAAAATCTCTCCCCTGATCACTGTGCATCCTCTTGGGCAATCCATAATGGACAAAATATTTCTCCAGTAACACTTACCACTGTAGAGGCTTTTTGGTCCTTTGTTGGAAAGACTTGAGCATAGCAGGTGTAGTGATCAGTAATGACCAGGACATTTTCTGTGTTGCTCGAATCTGGTTCAATAGAAAGAAAGTCCATACAAACAAGGTCCAGTGGACCATCACTTTGCAAATGAGACAATGGTGCAACTCTCTCAGGCAAAGTTTTTCTTTTTATGCACCTCACACAAGACCTGCAATACTCTTCGATTTCTGACTTCATCCGTGGACAGTAGAATTGATCTTTGATCAGGCCATGTGTCTTATCGAGGCCCAGATGACCTGAATCATCATGCAATGATTTCATTACTGTATTTCTGTACTTTGCTGGAAGTACCAACTGAGAACAGTGTGATTTTCCTGGTGGACTTACAATGTGATACATTACTCCTTCCTGCATCTTCAACCTATCCCACTCTCTCAACAGCAAAGAGCAAGCTCGATGTTTTGTCTTGTCAACTTGAGTGATACTACCATTTTTCAAAGCCGACCACACTCATCCTATGTCAGGGTCTTCCTGATGAGCAGTTGACAACTCCGTGAGACTCACAACAGGCATATTTTTGACACTCAAAGAAGCCAGATTGCAATAGGCCTGTGGGATAGCTTGTGGAGAAATCCCCAGGAGGTCAATGACTCTTCCAGACTGTAGGTTTCTCTGCTTTGTCACCACAGAAATCTGGCACATGGCTCTCACACCTGCTGCAGGGATGTCTTTCCACTCCGATTTTTGTATTGGACTGGGATGTGGGTGATGAGAGAGAGCATCAATGTTTTGGACTCCTGATCTATATTTGAGACTAAAGTCATAGGTAGACAGCGCAGCAAGCCAACGGTGACCTGTCGCATCCAGCTTAGCTGACGTCAACACATAGGTCAACAGGTTGTTGTCCGTCCTCACCTCAAACTTGGTCCCATAAAGATAGTCATGCAGCTTATCTACTACCGCCCACTTCAAAGCCAAAAATTCTAACTTATGGGCCGGGTAGTTCTTTTCTGAAGGAGTCAAACGTCGACTAACAAAAGCCACAGGTCTCAATCCTTCACCCTGATCTTGGTACAACACTCTTCCTAGCCCCTCTCGGCTAGCGTCGACATGCAGCACATAAGGTAGCTGAGGGTTTGCAAAAGCTAACACGGGAGCTTGAATAAGCCGTTGCTTTAGCTCCTCAAAAGCTGCTTCACATTTTTCATCCCACCGACTACCAAAAGGCTCTGAGGGATTTAGGTAAGCATTCTCCTGCTTCCCTTTGGACTTCTTTGCAGCTGGCAGGTAACCGGACAACAGTTGGTTGAACGGGTGAGCTACCTTGGAATAATCCTTTACAAAGCGCCTGTAGTACCCGCAGAATCCAAGGAATGACCGCAAAGC
Organism: Neoarius graeffei; assembly: GCF_027579695.1. Taxonomy (NCBI): domain Eukaryota; kingdom Metazoa; phylum Chordata; class Actinopteri; order Siluriformes; family Ariidae; genus Neoarius; species Neoarius graeffei. The sequence continues at coordinate 46,250,697 of NC_083580.1, forward strand.
AGTCACAGTGTTTGGTCTGGGCCATGTAGTTACCGCTTCGGTCTTCTTTGGATCAGTAGATACCCCATCTTGAGATATAATGTGTCCCACATAGGTTACTGCTGGCTGACAAAACTGACATTTGTCCAGTGATAACTTAAGTCCTTCATCTCTCAAACGATCAACCACCTTTAACAACCTGGTCTCATGCTCCACAAGTGTTGCTCCAAACACAATAAGATCATCGAGATAAACCAAGACTTCAAGCAAATTCATGTCTCCGACAGTCTGCTCCATTATCCGCTGAAACGTAGCGGGAGCCCCTGTCACTCCTTGTAGCATTCTTTCAAATTGAAAAAAATCCAGCCGGGCAGATGAAAGCTGTCTTCTCCTTGTCAGAGTCTGTCATAGGCACTTGATAGTATCCACTGTGAAGGTCAAGCACACTAAACCACTTACTTCCACTGAGACAGGCCAAAGCATCTTCAATTCTTGGCACCGTGTATTGGTCTGGGACGGTGCGACGGTTTAAAGTCCTAAAATCCACACACATCCTTATTTTCCCGTTTTTCTTTCTCACAACCACAATGGGTGAGGCATAAGGACTGCGTGACTCTGTAATAACACCAGCATTTTTCAGCTGCGACAGATACTGTCTCAATGCCTCCACATCTGCAGGCGGCAGCCGACGAGACCTCTCACGAAATGGTTTATCATCGGTGGCTTTGATAATTTGCTGGGTGCTTTTACTGCATCCTACATCAAACTCATGCAGAGAGAAAACCTCACTCTGTTCCATCATTTTCATCACCAATCTTTCTTTCTACTCCTTAGGGATTGGTGAGTCTCCAAAGTTGAAAGAGGAGGGGGTCAATTTTCCAGATGACTCGACATTAGACTCTTTTCAGAAGGTGATGGCACGACATTGACTGGAAACAGATGAGCTATCGGCATTCCCCTGGTCAAGGTAATTTCTCGTGCTGACATATTTCTGACTAGAACAGTGATTTTCTTAGCCATCACACCAGTGGATGTCTGTAACTCTGGTCTCACCAGGAGTTCATCTGGAAACCATGGTTCATCTGCAGGGTTATCAGGTGAGTCCACAAGGATGGCCTGAGTGCTTGGTGCTCTCGGAAACTTTGGTACACCAGTCACTCTGGCGACTCCCCCAGGCTGTAAGGTAACAGGTTTGGTTTGAGTGAACCACACAGTTCCCCTCGCGTTGCTGTCAGTGTCAGGTGGTAGGTGTGAGATCTCTTCGAAAGCTTTCTGGAAGACTGGATGAATATGCATGGTTCTCACAAAGTTTTCCCCTCCCTTTTTTCTACAGTGACTAAGCAGTCGTCTCACAGTGGGTGTATTTGTGCCAACAAGCATGGAAGCTTCACCTCTCACAACTGGGTCGGGACATACCAGCATAAGTGCATCAATGATCTCACTCACTCCTACATTAGCTTCCAAAAACTCCAGCCTAAGTGACAAATAGCCATTGTAAGGATACTCAGCAGAACTAAGACCCCATATCTGCAAAGTACTGATAGGTGTCAATGTCAGGTGTGTCAAATATCTGTCATAGAAGAATCTGTACAGCAAAGTTACTTGAGAACCAGAATCCAGTATGGCTTTAGAGTAGATGCCTTCAATCTGTACGGGCACGACAGAACTAGGGCCCACTAAGCCTTGAGGTATAGTGTCATTCACTTCTCTTTTCAAGTTGCTGCACTTGGTGGAATGTGTTGCAACCACCGGGATGCCAGGCCGTTCCTTTACTGGACCCCACAGTAGTTTTCCGATTTCCTTGTCAATTTAATGAGGCACTTATTAACTTTACGTAAGTTTTCTTCACCTTCACATTCTCTTAAAATGTCCATCCTCCCCACATCTATAGCAAAATATCCCAGGTTTATCCCCTTGATATCCAGACCTTTGTGGGGTAGCATTTTTTTTATATTTTACCTTGGCAGGGATTTCATCCTGGGTATCTGGATATGATGCAACTGTAGCAGCTTTAAGACTAATCATTTCAGTTTTCATGACACTGATTTCTTTTTTCAGCTTTTCTACTTCAGAATTAACTTCTAATTCAGGTGCAAGCTTGGGAACAGGAGTTACAGACTGTGACATTAATGGGTTCTTAACATCGACTCTGTTTCAGAGCATATCTTCTTCCTCCCTCACCTCTTTTAGCAACTCACTGAAAGAAGGAGGTTCTCGCAGCTTGTGTGTCATACGGAGGCGGAGAGCAATCATATCTTGTTGCTATGCTCCTCTCACAACCTGCTTCATCCGTAATCGATTCATGTCAGACAGTACCACACCTCCTTTCCTGAAAATACAATGCAGCAGTTTATCCAACCTCCACAGGTAAGTAGACAGCTTTTCACTGACATTTTGATATGTGTGCCTAAATTTCATCAGGAGATCAGATGTACTCTCAGTTGTTCCAAAAGCTGTTTCCAAAGCTTGCATGTAAGGCAAGGCAAGTTTATTTATATAGCACATTTCATACACAGTGGCAGTTCAATGTGCTTTACAGAAGTAAAAGCAAAACAGTAAACAATAGAAAATAAAATTACATAAAATAAATGGGGAAGAAAATTAATAAGAATTAAACAGTAGTAGAAATAAAATAATAAAATGAAATAAAAGTTCAATTAAAAAAAACAGCAGAATAAAATAGAATAAAAGTTAAGTAAAATTTAAAACATGGAGAGACTGTAAAAGTAAAGAGTTTAAAACATGTAGAGATGGCAATATTAATAATTTAGCAGAAAGCATCTGAAAACAGCTTGGTCTTTAGTCTAGATTTGAAGCTGCCAACAGCAGGAGCATTTTTGATGTCCTCTGGCAGTTGGTTCCGTAGCTGTACTGCATAGTAGCTAAAAGCTGCTTCACCACACTTTGTTTTAACAACAGGTTTTAACAGTAAATTTTTCTGCTGCGATCTGGTAGATCTGATTGGGTTAGGCCGCTGCAACATATCAGAGAGGTAATTGGGCCCTGTACCATTTAGAGATTTGTACACCAGCAGCAATGCTTTAAAGTCAATTCTGTAGCTTACTGGAAGCCAGTGAAGGGACCTTAGAATTGGAGTAATGTGTTCTGTTCTTTTTGTTCGTGTGAGAACCCTAGCTGCTGCATTTTGAACCAGCTGAAGTCGTTTGACGTTTTTTTTTTGGCAGGCCTGTGAAAAGGCCATTGCAGTAATCAACCCTACTAGAGATGAAGGCATGTATAAGTTTTTCCAGATCATTTTTTTACATAAGTCCTCTTAGTTTGGAAATGTTTTTTAGGTGATAAAATGCCATTTTAGTGATTGCTTTCATATGCCTCTCAAAGTTTAGCTCGCTGTCAATGAAAACACCAAGATTTTTAACCATTTCTTTAGTTTTAATCCCTTTTGTGTCAAGAATAGTGGTAATCCTGAGTCTTTCATCTTTTTTTCCAAATAGAATTACTTCTGTTTTATCTGTGTTCAGCTGAAGAAAATTTTGTGACATCCAGTTGTTGATTTGATCGATACACTGGTAGAGACATTCAAGGGGGGCATAATCATTAGGTGATAGAGCAAGATAAATTTGGGTATCATCTGCATAGCAGTGATATAAAATTGAATTGTTCTTGATAATTTGCCCAAGTGGGAGCATATAAAGGTTGAATAGTAATGGTCCAAGAATCGACCCCTGGGGGACACCACAGGTCAAGGACATTGACGCTGAGGTACAATTTCCCATGGTAACAAAGAAGCTTCTATCTTTTAAGTATGATTTTAACCAATTGATAACTTTACCAGTCAACCCAACCCAACGTTCAAGTCGATATAGCAGTATGTTGTGATCAACAGTATCAAAAGCTGCACTGAAGTCCAGTAATACCAGGACCGATGTTTTGCCTGCATCAGTATTAAGATGTATGTCATTTATAACTTTAATCAGCGCTGTTTCAGTGCTATGATTGGCACGAAATCCTGATTGAAAGTTATCAAAACAGCTGTTTGATATCAAGAAGGCAGTTAATTGATTGAAGACAATTTTTTCAAGGATTTTCCTGATGAATGGTAGATTTGATATTGGCCTGTAGTTATTTAATACTGAAGCATCCAGATTATTCTTTTTAAGTAGGGGCTTTACAACGGCTTTTTTCAAGGACACAGGAACAATGCCAGTCTCTAGGGATGTATTCATGATTTGAAGCACATCTGTAATTATAAGATGTAGAACAGACTTAAAAAAGTTGGTGGGCAGAATGTCCAATTCAGATGTTGAGGAACTGAGATTCTGTACAGTTTTTTCAAGAGTCTCATAATCAATTAAACAAAATTCTGACATTGTGTTGAAGTTATCTGTCTGTGTCACTGGTGATTGCAGTTTTTCAATTATTTGCAACTGAGATACATTATGAGCAATATTATGTCGTATTTTATCAATTTTACCTTTAAAGAAGGATGCAAACTCATTGCATTTATTAACTGAGAGAAGTTCAGGTGCTAATTGTGGTGGGGGATTTGTTAGCTTCTCTACTGTTGAAAATAGCACACGGGCATTGTTCATATTCCTGTTGATGATGTTGGAGAAGAAAGACTGTCTTGCTTTACGAATTTCATAATTATATTTACAAAGCATCTCTTTATGGATTTGATAATGGATGTGAAGTTTAGTTTTGCACCATTTTCTTTCAGTCTTTCTACATTCTCTCTTTAACAGTTTAACAGCTGGGTATTGCTTCCATGGTGCTTTCTGCTTATCACTGACTCTTTTGATTTTGAATGGAGCAATATCATCCATAATTTGGGTCATATTTAAATTAAAAATTTCCAGTAAATCATCTACAGAGTCTGACATTTTGGTTGAGATCCGAGAGAGAGCTTGCTCAAAGAGAACACATGTGTTGTCGTTTATGACTCTCCTACCCATAGTCATTGAGCTGTTCTGAATGTGAGGAGACATAGAAACATCAGAGAAAACACAAAAATGATCAGATAAGGCCAGGTCAACAACAGTAGTAGAAACAGTAAGACCCTTTGTGATGATGAGGTCAAGGGTATGACCACGAGAGTGGGTCGGCCCCTGTACATGTTGTACAAGGTTGAAGTTGTCAATAAGTGCAAGTAGTTGTCAATAAGTGTAGTCATATGAAGTTGCAGTAGGCTTCTGCACTCTCAAGAATCTCACAATGTCAGCAGCTGGACCTTTCAAGCTTTCCACTATCCTCTGTTTCTTTGTATTATCACTGCACTGCCACTCTTCAAGCAAATGTGCTGTCTGCTCTGCCCAGGCATCATACTCTTCCTCCCCACTGGGCATAGGTTTCACACCAGAGAACATGCGGAGCTTACAATAACTATAAGAATCAACAGATGTAGTGTTACATTTATCCACTAAAGAGCTGATAGCGTGCATCAGTGCAGTGCTCATGTTGAGGGGTGAAGGGTTGAATAAGCCACTAACATCAGTGAGAGTTTTGCCTTCAGTCTTCAAAAATGAGATTAGTTTAGCTTGAAACTCTATTGTCTGCAGAAGCAGTAAGCACTTGAACAGGCCATGGACCAGCCTCCCCAGGGAGTCCAACAAGGTCAGGTAAGGTTTGGTTAGTCAAATCAGTAGAAGTTTTAATCAGTATAAACTGTGTTTTAGAAGCTACATCAAGACTGCATTCAACTATCTCAGATTTTCCAAATGGTTTAACTTGATTCAAAGCTGTTACCAGAACTGCATCTGTAACATCTGGGTTAACATCACTCAAAACAACTGCATTTTCATAAGCTAACTGCTTCTTTTTACACCAGGCTTCAACTTCAACTGCTTCTATTTTCTTAGCTCAAAACAGCAAATGGGCGGCACGGTGGTGTAGTGGTTAGCGCTGTCGCCTCACAGCAAGAAGGTCCTGGGTTCGAGCCCCGGGGCCGGCGAGGGCCTTTCTGTGTGGAGTTTGCATGTTCTCCGCGTGGGTTTCCTCCGGCTGCTCCGGTTTCCCCCACAGTCCAAAGACATGCAGGTTAGGTTAACTGGTGACTCTAAATTGACCGTAGGTGTGAGTGTGAATGGTTGTCTATGTGTCAGCCCTGTGATGACCTGGCGACTTGTCCAGGGTGTACCCTGCCTTTCGCCCGTAGTCAGCTGGGATAGGCTCCAGCTTGCCTGCGACCCTGTAGAAGGATAAAGCGGCTAGAGATAATGAGATGAGAAAACAGCAAATGAGAGAACTTCACAATAAGTGAAACTACACTTAGTATTTTCCTATTATTAGCAATAAGGATGATTACATCAACATTCTCAAACTTTGAATAAGAAAACAGGTCAGTTATAAAAAAAAACGTCCCGGACGAGCCCCCAAAAATGTAACTCCTTTACCACCCGCTCATGTAATAAAAACTCACCTTATGCGCCAAGACAAAGCCTTAACCCTCATTCAATATCTTATGGTAAAAGAGACATTTCAAATAGTGACAACTGTCTAGGGTAATGTATGATTCTCACTTTCACTAATATCTGTGTAGAGACTATGGGGAATACACTTTAACCTGTAAATGCTCAGGTAGGGCAGAATGTAATATTTCAATGATAAAACAACTCAATAATACAAACACAGAACATCAATTTTATAAACTGTATTAAAAAGATATACACAAGAAAACACCGTCACCTTTCGTTATGGAAAAGAGAGAGAAATAAAAAAATATATAGAAACCCGGATAGTGATAGTTTGAGGCAAAAACCTGTCTAACTTTGAGTGCACTCTTAGTTTAGTTCGTTGGCACACTTTAATTGGAGCTCATGATGGAAACCTTTTTTAAAAGTACCTCCCGTATCCGTGAAGTCAGCAGAACCAGACCGTAGGTGAGGAGTCACAACAGCGAAGCGTCCTCCCGTCTGTGCAGGTGATGTCCACCCTCAACGAAGACCGTGCCGCTAGCCTAGCTTCTGCTAGCCAGCGATGACGGACCTGCTTCGTATCCACTAAACACAAGACCCTTACCTGAGACGAAGAGTCTGACTCATGCACTCTTAACTCGTTGTCCAACACACACACACAGTCCACAGCTACCCGCTCAGCACCATTCCCATGTTGTTCCCTCTCCTCCCTTCCTTTTCTCTCCACCCGGAAGTATATCAACTCAAAAGGCCATGAACTCACACCTCACGTAGCAAGAATTACTCCTCAACTTTCCTTAAAGGGACCCATTTCAAACACAAATTAATTATACATTTTAACATCCCATTTACACCAAACAATTATACACTTACTTCACCACAATTCAGCATTCCACCCTCAATTTAAAAAAAAATTAAATAAATACTACTGATATTTATCAGAGTATTACATAAATACAGATAGTAAACAAAGTAAATCAAACAACACGTGGTCTAAGACCGACTTTCATGTGAATCAAAATGCGTACATTTAAACCATAAATGAATTCAAATGAACAACACTCTTCATGTTAACTAGTCACAACTAAGACTAACAATTGCCCAGATGCCAGCCTTACTTGAGATCGCTCTTGCTTGAAAGTGCACCTTCTGTTATCCGAAGACAGCACAAAGCGCAGGTCCAGGGAGAAGACAGTTTTGTTCCTTTCACTTTTACAGCTCGTCAGCTGAAGATCTTCGGTGTGCTGTTGGTCGTCCAGTGATTTGGAAGGAATCTTGTTTATAGTTCGTCGACGTTGAGAAAGGGAAAAGGGATCCGGTCACCTTTTCTCTTTGAAATACTGCGTGGGCTGCAGTAACTAACTGGTTCAGTTATTATTACAACTCTGTGAAGGTCAAATACATTGAACTTTGGCTAAAGGTCCGGTATCAATAGCTTGTTCTTTGTTCTTTGTCCTTCTGTAGCACCGATGCATTGGCTTCTCTTTCACGCTTGGAATCCACCACCAGAGATAGAATTTCAATTCCGCCGCGGGTTTAAAGCACAGTCATGACGTCACTGTAATTGGTATCCGGTATCATCTCCATTACCATTATCCACTACCATTACCATTACCACTATCCAATACCATTACAGGAAGTCAGAAGAATGGGCGGAGATAAAACATGGCATCGAGTACAGGGATTGGTGTGTTCATAAATGGTTACTATGGTTACGGGCATGGCAATCCATCCCTACAAGCCTTTTAAGTTCAAGGTGGTCCACAGGCCAGGGGCACAGATGGTGGTAGCGGACTACCTCTCCCAGCAGGGGGGCGGGGGGGGGGGGGGGGGGGGGGGGGGGGGAGTCAGCTGCAGGCCAGATGGCTCCCTGGCCAGAGTCATGTGGTGGGGGTATGTGGCAGCAGGGGTGTAGTCAAAAGCTGGTTTGTGAATGAAGAGCAAAGCTGGGGAAGGGGAGTGGCAAAGTGGTGGCACCTGTTGTGAATTAATGTGCTGTCTGTGTGTTTGTGTGTAGTGAGAGGGAGCAGATAAAAGGGGAGAGGAGCAGCAAGTTGATGGCTTCCCCTGGCTGAAGTCACGCCAGTGCATTACTACCTAAGAATTGAGTTAAGACAGCTGAAAAGCATGCTTTTTTGAGTTGTGGTTGTAAATAAAACCCAAAAAGTAAACCTGATCCCATTTGCCTGTGATTCAGCATCCATTGTAATCAGAGAAACATTACAGATGGTCTCAAATGCATGAAGAAGGCAAGAAATTCCACTTATTAACTTTTAACAAGGCACACCTGTTAACTGAAAAGCTTTCCAGGTGACTTCCTCATGAAGCTGGTTAAGATAATGCCAGTGGTGTGCAAAGCTGTCATCAAGGTCAACAGTGGCTACTTTGAAGAACCTAAAAGATGAAACATATTTTTTTCCACACTTTTTGTTTACTACATAATTCCATACATGTCCCATATGTTATTTCATAGTTTTGATGTCTTCAGGATTGTTCGACAATGTAGAAAATAGCCAAAATACAGAAAAACCGATGAATTAGTAGGTGTGTACAAACTTTTGACTGGTAATGTATAACTGCAGTAGCTTATGGACAATTATATGATTTGAAGCTGATCAACTGAGGTTTACATTAGTGAGTTTTCTTATGCATAAATTTACACAAACTCAGGAGCTCACTTTAGTTTTTCTAAAGTAACAGGATTTTCATGAATACCAAATTTCTTGTGTAAATTCTCTTATGAATTAAGAAATGAGGCCCATTGTTGTGGAATGTCCACAAAAAACTAAGTTATTGTTCTCATTCACACATTTCTTAAATCTGTTCAAGGCAATGATGGCTCATTGCTCTGGGTTTTGGATCAGAAGGGCAGGATTCAAGCCCCAGCTCCACCAAGCTGCCACTGTTGGGCCCTTGAGCAAGGCCTTAACCCTCTCTGCTCCAGGAGTGCTACAGTGGGGCAAAAAACGTATTTAGTCAGTCACCAATTGTGCAAGTTCTCCCACTTAAAAAGATGAGAGAGGCCTGTAATTTTCATCATAGGTATACGTCAGCTATGAGAGACAAAATGAGAAAAAAAATCCATAAAATCACATTGTCTGATTTTTAAAGAATTTATTTGCAAATTATGGTGCAAAATAAGTATTTGGTCAATAACAAAAGCTCATCTCAATACTTTGTTATATACCCTTTGTTGGCAATGACAGAGGTCAAACGTTTTCTGTAAGTCTTCACAAGGTTTTCACACACTGTTGCTGGTATTTTGGCCCATTCCTCCATGCATATCTCCTCTAGAGCAGTGATGTTTTGGGGCTGTCGCTGGACAACACGGACTTTCAACTCCCTCCAAAGATTTTCTATGGGGTTGAGATCTGGAGACTGGCTAGGCCACTCCAGGACCTTGAAATGCTTCTTACAAAGCCACTCCTTCGTTGCCCAGGTGGTGTGTTTGGGATCATTGTCATGCTGAAAGACCCAGCCATGTTTCATCTTCAATGCCCTTGCTGATGGAAGGAGGTTTTCACTCAAAATCTCATGATACATGGCCCCATTCATTCTTTCCTTTACACAGATCAGTCGTCCTGGTCCCTTTGCAGAAAAACAGCCCCAAAGCATGTTTCCACCCCCATGCTTCACAGTAGGTACAGTATGGTGTTCTTTGGATGCAACTCAGCATTCTTTCTCCTCCAAACACGACAAACTGAGTTTTTACCAAAAAGTTCTACAACCCCGATTCCAAAAAAGTTGGGACAAAGTACAAATTGTAAATAAAAATGGAATGCAATGATGTGGAAGTTTCAAAATTCCATATTTTATTCAGAATAGAACATAGATGACATATCAAATGTTTAAACTGAGAAAATGTATCATCTCATCTCATTATCTCTAGCCGCTTTATCCTTCTACAGGGTCGCAGGCAAGCTGGAGCCTATCCCAGCTGACTACAGGCGAAAGGCGGGGTACACCCTGGACAAGTCGCCAGGTCATCACAGGGCTGACACATAGACACAGACAACCATTCACACTCACACCTACGGTCAATTTTAGAGTCACCAGTTAACCTAACCTGCATGTCTTTGGACTGTGGGGGAAACCAGAGCACCCAGAGGAAACCCACACGGACACAGGGAGAACATGCAAACTCCGCACAGAAAGGCCCTCGCCAGCCCCGGGGCTCGAACCCAGGACCTTCTTGCTGTGAGGCGACAGCGCTAACCACTACACCACCGTGCCACCAAAATGTATCATTTAAAGAGAAAAATTAGGTGATTTTAAATTTCATGACAACAACACATCTCAAAAAAGTTGGGACAAGGCCATGTTTACCACTGTGAGACATCCCCTTTTCTCTTTACAACAGTCTGTAAACGTCTGGGGACTGAGGAGACAAGTTGCTCAAGTTTAGGGATAGGAATGTTAACCCATTCTTGTCTAATGTAGGATTCTAGTTGCTCAACTGTCTTAGGTCTTTTTTGTCGTATCTTCCGTTTTATGATGTGCCAAATGTTTTCTATGGGTGAAAGATCTGGACTGCAGGCTGGCCAGTTCAGTACCCGGACCCTTCTTCTACGCAGCCGTCGTCCTTCTCCTCTTTAGTCCGAATGACACGGCGTCCATGATTTCCATAAAGAACTTCAAATTTTGATTCATCTGACCACAGAACAGTTTTCCACTTTGCCACAGTCCATTTTAAATGAGCCTTGGCCCAGAGAAGACGTCTGCGCTTCTGGATCGTGTTTAGATACGGCTTCTTCTTTGAACTATAGAGTTTTAGCTGGCAACGGCGGATGGCACGGTGAATTGTGTTCACAGATAATGTTCTCTGGAAATATTCCTGAGCCCATTTTGTTATTTCCAATACAGAAGCATGCTTGTATATGATGCAGTGCCGTCTAAGGGCCTGAAGATCACGGGCACCCAGTATGGTTTTCCGGCCTTGACCCTTATGCACAGAGATTCTTCCAGATTCTCTGAATCTTTTGATGATATTATACACTGTAGATGAGGATACAGTATGTTCAAACTCTTTGCAATTTTACACTGTCGAACTCCTTTCTGATATTGCTCCACTATTTGTCGGCACAGAATTAGGGGGATTGGTGATTCTCTTCCCATCTTTACTTCTGAGAGCCGCTGCCACTCCAAGATGCTCTTTTTATACCCAGTCATGTTAATGACCTATTGCCAATTGACCTAATGAGTTGCAATTTGGTCCTCCAGCTGTTCCTTTTTTGTACCTTTAACTTTTCCAGCCTCTTATTGCCCCTGTCCCAACTTTTTTGAGATGTGTTGCTGTCATGAAATTTCAAATGAGCCAATATCTCATCTCATTATCTCTAGCTGCTTTATCCTTCTACAGGGTCGCAGGCAAGCTGGAGCCTATCCCAGCTGACTATGGGCGAAGGCGGGGTACACCCTGGACAAGTCGCCAGGTCATCACAGGGCCATGAGCCAATATTTGGCATGAAATTTCAAAATGTCTCACTTTCGACATTTGATATGTTGTCTGTGTTCTATTGTGAATACAATATCAGTTTTTGAGATTTGTAAATTATTGCATTCCATTTTTATTTACAATTTGTCCTTTGTCCCAACTTTTTTGGAATCGGGGTTGTATTTTGGTTTCATCTGACCATATGACATTCTCCCAATCCTCTTCTGGATCATCCAAATGCTCTCTAGCAAACTTCAGACGGGCTTGGACATGTACTGGCTTAAGCAGAGGGACACGTCTTGCACTGCAGGATTTGAGTCCCTGGTGGCGTAGTGTGTTACTGATGGTAGCCTTTGTTACTTTGGTCCCAGCTTTCTGCAGGTCATTCACTAGGTCCCCCCATGTGGTTCTGGGATTTTTGCTCACTGTTCTTGTGATCATTTTGACCCCACGGGGTGAGATCTTGCGTGGAGCCCCAGATCGAGGGAGATTATCAGTGGTCTTGTATGTCTTCCATTTTCTAATAATTGCTCCCACAGTTGATTTCTTCACACCAAGCTGCTTACCTATTGCAGATTCAGTCTTCCCAGCCTGGTGAAGGTCTACAATTTTGTTTCTGGTGTCCTTTGACAGCTCTTTGGTCTTGGCCATAGTGGAGTTTGGAGTGTGACTGTTTGAGGTTGTGGACAGGTGTCTTTTATACTGATAACGAGTTCAAACAGGTGCCATTAATACAGGTAACGAGTGGAGGACAGAGGAGCCTCTTAAAGAAGTTGTTGCAGGTCTGTGAGAGCCAGAAATCTTGCTTTTTTGTAGGTGACCAAATACTTATTTTACCAAGGAATTTACCAAGTAATTCATTAAAATTCCTACAATGTGATTTCCTGGATTCTTTCCCCCCATTCTGTCTCTCATAGTTGAAGTGTACCTATGATGAAAATTAAAGGCCTCTCTCATCTTTTTAAGTGGGAGAACTTGCACAATTGGTGGCTGGCTAAATACTTTTTTGCCCCACTGTATATCATGGTTGATCCTGTGCTCTGACCTCAACTTCCTAGCAAGCTGGGAAATCCAAAGAAAAGAATTTCAGTGTGCTGTAATGCATGTGTGACAAAGGCTTCTTCTTCTTCAAGTAGAGTGTCTACTATAAGTCCTTGTGAATGGCTGTTACTATAGAAATGAGAATATATTAGCACGAGCACATTAATCTATGTGATTTGCAGGGGCTCTATTGTCAGAACAAAAGCATGGTGCATGAAAGATATGGGAATTTATACAATAGATGCCATAAACACATCATACAGCACTGCAATGTAATGAATGTGGCCTTTTACAGTGGTGCTTGAAAGTTTGTGAACCCTTTAGAATTTTCTGTATATCTGCATAAATATGGCCTAAAACATCATCAGATTTTCTCACAAATCCTAAAAGTAGATAAAGAGAACCCAGTTAAACAAATGAGACAAAAATATTATACTTGGTCATTTATTTATTGAGGAAAATGATCCAATATTACATATCTGTGAGTGGCAAAAGTATGTGAACCTTTGCTTTCAGTATCTGGTGTGACCCCTGTGTGCAGCAGTAACTGCAACTAAATGTTTCCGATAACTGTTGATCAGTCCTGCACACCGGCTTGGAGGTAGTCCATTCCTCCGTACAGAACAGCTTCAACTCTGGGATGTTGGTGGGTTTCCTCACATAAACTGCTCACTTCAGGTCTCTCCACAACATTTCGATTAGATTAAGGTCAGGACTTTGACTTGGCCATTCCAAAACATTAACTTTATTCTTCTTTAATCATTCTTTGGCAGAACGACTTGTGTCCTTAGGGTTGTTGTCTTGCTGCATGACCCACCTTCTCTTGAAATTCAGTTCATTGAATAGAATAGAATAGAATGCCTTTATTGTCACTATACACATGTACAATGAGATTAAAGCATCTCCGATAACAGTGCAAAACAGCGTGTAGAGTGAGAGAGAGAGAGAGGAAGGGGGGGAAAAAGGGGGGGGGGGGAGTGTGTAAGGGGGGTAAGGTGCACAGTCCTGAGGTGTATGTGTTGTGTTACACATTATGGAGTAAGGTATTGCTCATTGCACATATAAATTATTGTACAGAGAGAGTCACATTATAAATTATTGCACGAGAGAGTCACATTATAAAATAAATTAAAATAAAATATTACACATTTATGAAGTATTGCAAGGTAAGCTAGGTGCACAGACTTGGTGTATGTGCTGTGTGTAAGGTGCACAGTCCTGAGGTGCATGTGCTGTATGTAAGGTGCACAGTCCTGAGGTGCATGTGCTGTATGTAAGGTGCACAGTCCTGAGGTGCATGTGCTGTATGTAAGGTGCACAGTCCTGAGGTGCATGTGCTGTATGTAAGGTGCACAGTCCTGAGGTGCATGTGCTGTATGTAAGGTGCACAGTCCTGAGGTGAGGTGAATGTGTTGTATTTCACATTATGGAGTGAGGTATTGCACATTATAAAAGTATTGCACAGAGAGAGTCCCTTATAAAGTACTGCACATTATAAATTATTGCATGAGGAGAGTCACATAGTAAAATAAATAGACTATAAAGTCAGAGCATATCCAAGTTCAGGGCGGTTATGGCTTTTGGAAAGAAGCTGTTTTTGAATCAGTTTGTCTTTGTCCTGATGCACCTGTAGTGCCTCCCTGAGGGCAACAGGTCAAACAGATCAAAGCCAGGGTGGGAGCTGTTCTTGATAATGTTCTTAGCTCTGCTAAGGCAGCGGGAGGTGTAAATGTCCATCAGGGAGGGGAGAGGGCAGCCAATGATCTTCTCTGCTGCCTTAACTACCCTCTGGAGCCTCTCCCTGTCTACAGCAGTGCAGCTGCCGTACCATACTGTAATACAGTATGTCAGCAGGCTCTCGATGGATGAGCGGTAGAAGGTCAGCAGCAGGTTGGAGTTTAGGTTGTACTTCCTGAGGACTCTCAGGAAGTGTAGCCGCTGCTGAGCCTTCTTAATGACTCCTGTGATGTTTACTGACCAGGAAATGTCGGCAGAGATGAGGACACTGAGAAATCGGAAGGTGTGGACCCTCTCCACATACACATTGTTGATGTAGAGGGGGGCTAGGTCGGTGCTGTGCTTCCTGAAGTCAACAATGAGCTCTTTGGTTTTCTTGGTGTTCAGAGCGAGGTTATTTTCTGAACACCAGGCTGCCAACTTCAGGACTTCCTCTCTGTAGGCTGCCTCGTCTCCCTTTGAGATGAGTCCGACCACTGTGGTGTCATCAGCAAACTTGACGATGAGGTTGTTGTTGTGGGTCGAACTACAGTCGTGGGTGTAGAGGCAGTACAGGAGTGGGCTCAGCACACAGCCCTGTGGAGAGCCGGTGTTCAACATGCGGGTGGAGGAGAAGTGGGTGCCAAGTCTCACAGTCTGGGGCCGGTTAGTAAGAAAGTCCTTTAACCAGGCACATGTGAGAGGGGGGAGGCCGAGAGTGTCCAGTTTTCTAATAAGGATGTCCGGGATTATTGTATTAAAAGCTGAACTGTAATCCACAAAGAGTATGCGGACGGAGCTCTGCTGCTGCTCCAGGTGATTTAGTGCAGAGTGGAGAGCTACAGCGATGGCGTCCTCTGTGGATCTCTTTGTGCGATATGCAAACTGGTAGGGGTCGAAGTCTGGGGGGAGGTGGTCCTTGATGTGCTGAAGAACTAGTCTCTCGAAGCACTTCATGATTACCGGGGTGAGGGCCACAGGACAGTAATCATTCAGGCTGGTGACGGGAGACTTCTTTGGCACTGGGATTATTGTTGCAGATTTTAGGCAGGGCGGGATGACTGCCTGAGCCAGGGAGAGGTTAAAGATCCTGGTGAAGGTAGGGGCAATCTGGTGGGCGCACGCTCTGAGTACCTTACCAGGTACACCAACTGGGCCGGCAGCTTTCTTGGGGTTCACTGCCAGGAGCACCCATCTGACATCATGCTCCTGTACAGTGAAAGGAGTGGTGTAGGAACTGTGTGGTGGTGGGGGCAGGGCAGGAGCAGATGAGTGCTGCTGAGATGTTTCAAAGCGAGCAAAGAAGCGATTTAGCTCCTCTGCTAGCGGCACACTCCAGTCTCCTGTTGGCGCATCACAGTCTCTGAAGTTTGTGATGTCCTCAATGTCCTGCCACACCTCCCGTGTGTTGTTGCTGGACAGGTGGGACTCTATGCGCAGCCTGTGGTCCGCCTTGGCTTTATTTATTCCTCTTTTCAGATCAGCTCGAGCGGCTCTGTACAGAGCTCTATCACCTAACCTGAAGGCAGCATTGCAAGCCCTGCAGAGTGAGCAGACCTGGCTGGTCATCCAGGGTTTCTGGTTTGGGAAGACCCGGATGTTTTTATCACCGTCACATTCCCGATGCAGAACTTGATATAGTCCAGCACCGTTCCTGTGAATGTCTCCAGCTCCTGGTGTTCAAATAAGTCATTGACAGATGTCCTGATATTTTCCTTTAGAATTCGCTGGTATAATTCAGAATTCATTGTTCCATCAATGATGGCAAGCCATCCTGGCCCAGATGCAGTAAAACAGGCCCAAACCATGATACTACCACCACCATGTTTCACAGATGGGATAAGGTTCTTATGCTGGAATACAGTGTTTTCCTTTCTGCAAACATAATGCTTCTCATTTAAACCAAAAAGTTCTATTTTGGTCTCATCTGTCCACAAAACATTTTTCCAATAGCCTTCTGGCTTGTCCACGTGATCTTCAGCAAACTGCAGATGAGCAGCAATATTCTTTTTGGAGAGCAGTGGCTTTCTCCTTGCAACCCTGCCATGCACACCATTGTTGTTCAGCGTTCTCCTGATGGTGGACTCATGAACATTAACATTAGTCAATGTAAGAGAGGCCTTCAGTTGCTTGTAAGTTACCCTGGGGTCCTTTGTGACCTCGCCAACTATTACACACCTTGCTCTTGGAGTGATCTTTGTTGGTCGACCACTCCTGGGGAGGGTAACAATGGTCTTGAATTTCCTCCATTTGTCCACAGTCAGACATTACTCACAGTCTGTGAGCATCACCAACACTTTTTCTGAGGTCCTCAGAAATCTGCTTTGTTTGTGCCATGACACACTTCCACAAACATGTGTTGTGAAGATCAGACTTTGATAGATCCCTATTCTTTAAATAAAGCAGGGTGCCCACTCACACCTGATTGTCATCCCATTGATTGAAAACACCTGATTCTAATTTCACCTTCAAATTAACTGCTAATCCTAGAGGTTCACATACTTTTGCCCCTCACAGATATGTAATATTGGATCATTTTCCTCAATAAATAAAAGACCAAGTATAATATTTTTGTCTCATTTGTTTAACTGGGTTCTTTTTATCTACTTTTAGGACTTGTGTGAAAATCTAATAATGTTTTAGGTCATATATATGTAGAAATGTAGAAAATTCGAAAGGGTTCACAAACTTTCAAGCACCACTGTACAACAGATGTGCAGCCTATATTCTCTCTCAAGAATAGACAACTCACCGATATGGTTTCTGATTATAAACATTGCAGTATACAATATTCATGCCACATTCAGCAGTGAGCTCTAATTCAGGCTGAGCCCTGTTATAATAACACTCTGGTGTTGGCAAAGTTCCAGATGCTACAGAGCATACAAGCGAAAATCTCAGTGAACTCACAAACTTGATAAGCTCATCAGGGGCAGCCCATAAATGAGGTAGTAGAGCTAAGCACTCCTTCACTCTGAAGGAAAAATACCTGAAGGAAAATATATATAGAAATAAGGTTACCTTTTGTTTAATGTTTCAAGAATTTCCCTCGGGATCCATCCATCCATCCATTCATTATCTGTAGCCGCTTATCCTGTTCTACATGATCGCAGGCAAGCTGGAGCCTATCCCAGCTGACTATGGGCAAGAGGCAGGATATGCCCTGAACAAGTCACCAGGTTATCACAGGGCTCACACAGAGACAAACAACCATTCACACTCACATTCACATCTACTGTACGGTCAGTTTAGAGCCACCAATTAGCCTAAGCTGCATGTCTTTGGACTGTGGGGGGAAACCGGAGCACCCAGAGGAAACCCACGCAGACACAGGGAGAACATGCAAACTCCACACAGAAAGGCCCTCGCCGGCCGCTGGGCTCGAACCCAGGACCTTCTTGCTGTGAGGCGATAGTGCTAACCACTGTACCACCTTCCCTCGGGATTAATAGTTTTATTTTATCTTATGTCTAACCTTAATATATAACTTTTTAATTTTCATTTAATAACAATACACTGCACACATGCACTTGTGTCCTGCTAATGTACATTACATTAGACTTGTTTGTAAGGAATAAAACACTTTTTATTGTGCAGTTACAGAAAAATAATCAGTGAGAGTGGTGTGATGAGTTGTTACCACCACAAAGTTAATTATTTTCCTTTAACAACATATCCTAAAATAATTTGCTGCAACTTGACAACAGTTAGGACTTTTTTATTATTAAAGAATTACAGATCATACGTTTTATCCATTTGTAGCTACATATAATTGTAACAGTTCCCTGAGGTGGGATAAATGAGGGACTGGGAGGCAGGCTTCACAATATAGGTGCGCTTTAGTTTCACAATACACTTTCACTTTTCAGTGACTTTACCTTCCCGGATTGGCGTGCACACACACAAATATGGCACGGGGTAACACTTCTCTCTCTTGGGTTACTGGCCATCTCAAAGACACACAGACACATTAATAGATAACCAGTAATTGGACACAGGTGTAACTCATCACGTTACCTGCTGGTTCAACCTGACTCCTCACGGTTCACAGCCAACGCTCGACCACACCCTCACTGCTACATACCCCCACTGCACAACTCAGGCCAGGGAGCTGTAAAGCCTGCAGCTGACACCCCCCCCCCCCCAGTGGGAGAGGTAATCTGCCACCACCATGTACACCCCCAGCTTATGGGCCACTTTAAACTTGAAGGGCTGAAGGGCTAGATACCAATGAATGATCCACACATTGGCATCCTTCGTGCGGTGGAGCCACTGGAGCAGGGCATGGTCGGAACAGAGGATGAAAAGGTATCCTAGCAGGTAGCACTAGAGAATGAGGACTGCCCACTTAACGGCCAAACACTCCTCTATGGTGCTGTACTTTGACTCTTCGACTCTGGTACAAAACAGCCCCCAGCCTGCTGTCCAGTGCATTGGTCTGCAAAACAAAAGGGACAGAAAAGTGAGGTGAATGCAATAGCAGGCCCCCACATAAAACTGCCTTAACTTGAGCAAAAACCTGTTCACATGACTCCGTCCACTGGACTGGATGTGCTGCCCCCTTTTTATTGAGGTTAGTCAGCAGGCTGGTGACATCCAAAAAGTTAGACACAAACTGCCTATAATAGCCAGCCAGCCCCAGGAACTGTCTCACCCGCTTTTTGGTCTTAGGTCTTGGGCAGGCTGCAATTGTTGCAGTTTTATCAATTTGGGGACGCACCTGCCCATGACCTAAGTGGAAGCCCAGATACCGTACTTCCACCCATCCAAATGCATATTTCTTCAGGTTTGCCTGAAGACCAGACCATCTCTTTGTAGATGGTAAACACTGGTACGGATCAATTTAATCCCCAATCATTCATACAGTTCGCATAGTGTACGTGACATAAAAGTAGTGCCTTGAGCAGTTAAGATTTCTTTTGGAATCCTGATTCAGGAGATAATATGGAAGAGTGCCTCCATAACACTATGTACAGAAATATTGCAAAAGAGGCACTGCTTCCAGGTATTGTGTTGCATAATCTACTATGACTAACACAAAGCAATACTCACATACAGATTGATCTAATGGTCTGACAAGGTCCATGCCAATTCTTTCGAAGGGGATCTTGATTAATAGTAATGGGCGCAATGGTGCTTTTGGCGTGGCTGCTGGATTTACCGGGTGGTATTCGCGACAAGCCACACACCACCTACAGACATCAGGACAAATCACTGATAGAGGTCGGCCATGAAATGACTTAGTGTTTTGTCCTGACCTAAATGCCCAGCCATAGGATTATGATGAGCCGCATGAAATAAAAGTTCCCTCTGGCTCTTCAGGACCAACAACTGTGTTGTCTGTTCCTTAGTTTGAGTGTCCTGTGTCACTCGAGATAGCCTATCCTTAATAATGGAAAAATACAGAAAGGAAAGCACCACATTAGGCTGGAGGTTTTGACTATCAATTACTTTCACTTGGTCAAACACGTGCCTCAGAGTCTCGTCTCATGTCTGCTTCAGCGGGAAATCCCCTGAGAGATTTCCCAAAGAGGGAGGAGGGACAGTGCCCTTCCCCCTCCATGTCATCATGATGTGGAGCTAATGTGGATGGTCCTGGGATCACCTCTCCAGCCAACATTACGGCGGGATCCATCCAGTACTAACTGTTTTATCAACGCTTTAAACCCTGGCCAAGCTGTCCCCAGGATAAGTGGTTGGGTGAGGCTCACGCTAACCGCTGCCTCCACACTATGTTTTTCTCCCCGGAAGTGAATAGTGACAGGCATTAGTGGATATTTGTGAACATCCTCGTGTACACATCTCACCTTCACCAATCATGCATTTCCAAGTGTCCCACAATGAATCAGGCATTGGTGCATGGTCTGGTTACAACCAGAATCCACCAATGCCTGCTGTGTACCCCCTTGAATACTCACAGAGACATGGTACATTCCTGCTTGATTGGGGAAGCCCACGGTGCATCAGGAATGCAAATCAGAAGTCCTGCCTCTCTGCAGAAGTGCTGATTCTGGGAAATCCCAGCCTTCCTGCTATGCCACCAAACCTGCTCCGACTTTTCATGATTTTGATGGGTACAGATGGGTTCACCTGTGGAGAGAGAGAGGGTTAGTGGCAGCACAGACACAGAATGAGAAACAGGAGGAGACACGAGGACAGGCACAAGTGTGCTGAGCAGGTATCAGGAGAATTGGCCCCATCTCTGTGGGACTGGGGTAGGGGAGGGGAGAGGCAAGAGAGAGAGCAAGAGAGAGAGAGGAAGAGAAGCTGCAGGAGTGCCTGCTCTCAGAAACACTGTCAGGTGGTCCTCTGCCAGCCGGACCACCTCCTCCAGTGACACCACACAGTCCATGTCAAGGTCTCACTCAGTAGTTGGGCAATGAACTGCTCCAGTGTCATGCAATTGATGATGTCCTCGATGTTGCATTTGCCTGCCAGCAGCTACCATCGGCAGGTGTCCCAGAGCTGCAGCGCAAACACAAACGGGCAGCCGACTTCGCTGTAGGCCAGTGTGTGGAAACACTGGCGATGTTCTTTGGGCCTGCAGCCGACCCATTGCAGTACAGCCTGCTTCAGGTCTGGGTACTCCAAAATGCTGGTGGCCAGGAGCTGTCGAGCCGTGAGCTGTGCTTCTTCTAACAGGAGTTGCAATAGGCAAGCCACCCATTGTGAGTTTGCCCACGAGCCTGCCTCCATGACGTGCTCGAACAGCTTGAGGAAGGCTGCTGGGTTGGCCCCGTCTTGACCAGCCAAACAGGAACACTGGATGCAGGTCGGCCCCAGGGTCATTCCATGCCAAATCAACAAGAGGTTATGCTCGACCATCTCAGATTTCAATGAAATTTGGAGGGCTCAGAGATACTATTAAAAGAAGCTAATCCCCAAAACTTGAGCTTCCTATCACCAAAAGTTTCAGAGATACAGGCATTTGAATTTTTCGATTTTTTTGTTTTTTGCTCAAAACATACATATTTCAAAGTGCAATATAATCTTTATTATGCAAGATAGAAACCTAAAATTTTGCGCAGAGAGACTCAATGTCTTGTACTACAAGGTTCAACTTAGAATTTCAATGGTCATTGTATATTAGATGGTGATTTTAACAAGGAAATTAAAAAGACAAATTTGCATTATTAACTCATTCTGGAAGCTTGCCTGTGGCAGTAATGCTTAAACTAAGAATGTTATTCAAATCTACACAGAAATATCTACCAATTTCAGTTTTATCAAGTCTCCACTATTCCTAGTTTGTCTGTAATAGGGTTTTGAAATTCGCCGATTTCTAAAACATGCCATTTTCAATAGCAAGAAATCCAGTGTGGGATAGCAATTAGGAACATGTAAATTTTTTTTCAGTAATCCCCAAGACCCATATTTTATATTTCCAAATTTTTGTTCTGTGTCTCTCAAGTATTTTTAAACTACAGGGGTTTAAAAAATCTATTTTCACCAAATTTGAATTTTTGATATATTTTCATATGTCAAGGACCAGACAGGAGAGGAGATCAAATGCACTCTAACCACAGTTTATTAATAACAGGGGAAAAGGGAGTTGGGAGAATGTGTGTGTGAAGTTCAGTGGCTGGAGGACTAAGAGGCCAGGATGGCTGGTGGGAGCGTGGTGGTGACATCTGAGGTCTCCCATCCAAGTACTGACCAGGCCCAACCCTGCTTAGCTTCTGAGATCAGACAAGATCAGACATAGTCAGAGAGGTGTGGCTATAGGCTGACTGCACTTGGGTTTCAGGCAGTCTCCCAGCAGTAGTCCTTCAGCAAGCTGGAGATCAGGCGAAGGTACAGGAGAGGCAGGCAAGAGGCAGAGTCGACAGGACAGAAGGCAGATCAGGTTACCGGGGCTGGAGAGCAGACAGAGTCAGACGGAACAGAATATCGTCAGGAGTCAGAGTAGTAGGAACACAGAGCAGGAGATCACGCTGGAAGTTGCAGATGATCTGACACTGAGGCTTGGGAGAACTGCAGCTTAAATACACACGGGGGGAAGCAGGTGATCGGCAACAGCCAATGACAGTCACTGAAAGTTAATAAGAGGAAGTGAGAGCGGGCGTGGCCGGTAATGCTGAGTGGAGATGTTACCTGAAGAGAGAAGCCCACAGGTAGGACCATGACAGAACCCCCCTCCCCCCTCAAGGGACGGCTCCAAAAGTCACTAGCCACAGATCCACCAAGACGGGTGGGAGGAGAGGGAATACCGGTGGAGGGTCAGAACTCCTCTGACCGGTCAGTGTCCAAGGCCTCAGGATCTGGTTCAGAATCAGACTCGGGGACAGTAGCGGTTGGTGCATCGTCATTCCGACAAGGACCCCTTGGTCGACCCCTCCGGTTGGCCGGCTGGTCCGGATGCAGGCGATGAAAGGTGCTGATGAAGGTACGGTCTAAAATTCTCCCAGCAGGAACCCACATCCTCTCCTCAGGACCATAGCCCTCCCAATCCACCAGGTATTGGAGGCCCCTGCCCCTGCGCCGTGACTTCAGCAGTCACCGGACGGAGTAGACCAGGCCACCATCGATGAGACGAGGAGGAGAAGGTGCAGCTGGGACCAGCGGGATCTCGTGCACTGGCTTAATCTTTCAGACATGGAAGGTGGGGTGCACTCTCATAGACTTGGGCAGTTGGAGCCGGACAGCAGACTGGCTGATTATCCTCTGGATCGAAAATGGTCCGACGAACCGAGGTGCCAGCTTACGAGACTCCACCTGGAGGGGCAGGTCCTTGGCTGACAACCACACCTTCTGGCCCACCCGGTAGGTGGGTGCAGGCGTCCTCTGCCGGTTGGCTCCAATGGAGTAGCTGGTGACTGACTTGAGGAGTGCAGCGCGGGCTTGAGACCAGGTGTGGCGGCATCGGCGTGCATAGGTGAGGGCAGACGGGCAGGTGACCTCTCCCTCCTGGCTGGGGAACAGGGGTGGTTGGTAGCCATACACACAGTGGAATGGGGACAGTCCAGTGGCTGAGCTGGTGAGGGAGTTGTGAGAGTATTCCACCCACAGCAGGTGCTCACACCAGGCCCTAGGGTTGCGTGACGCCATGCACTGAAGTGCCTTCTCCAACTCCTGGTTAGTCCGCTCAGACTAGCCGTTGGACTGGGGTCGGAATCAGGAGGTGAGGCTGGCGGTGGCCCCGAGCAGGTGACAGAATTCCTTCCAGAAAGAGGAGGTGAATTGCGGCCCCCGGTCCGAAACGATGTCCCTGGGCAGCCCATGGATGCGAAAGACCTGCTGCAGGAATATCTGGGCAGTCTATTTGGCTGACGGTAGTTTTGGGAGGGGAACAAAGTGTGCCATCTTGCTAAAACGGTCCACGATGGTGAGTATGACAGTCATCCCGTTAGAAGGGGGCAGACCCATAACAAAATCCAGGGAAATGTGGGACCAGGGTCGCATAGGCACGGGCAGAGGCTGGAGCAAACCGGCAGGAGGCCAGCTGGAGGATTTATTTTGATTACAGGTAGGGCAGGCTCGGACGAAGTCTCGCACATCCCTGCTCATAGACGGCCACCAGAACCATTGGGCGAGCAGGTGGTAGGTGCGAGTGGAACCAGGGTGGCAGGCTAGACGGGAGTCGTGTCCCCATTGTATAACCTGGGATCGCAGGTCTTCAGAAACAAAGAGGTGACTTGCAGGGCATGCACTGGGGCTGGGTTGGTCACAGAGGGCTTCCCGCACTCGTTCTTCAATGTCCCAGGTCAGAGCAGCAACGATACAGGGGTCAGGTAGGATGGGAGCCGGATCCTTGGAGGAGGCATCATCCTTCTGGAACTGGCGGAAGAGTGCGTCAGGCTTGGTGTTGCGAGATCCGGGCCGGTATGAAAGGGTGAAATTGAATCTGGTGAAAAAGAGAGCCCAGCGGGCCTGTTTGGGGTTGAGTCGTTTGGCAGTGCGGATGTATTCCAGATTCTTATGGTCTGTTCAGACCAGGAATGGGACTACGCACCCCTCCAGCCAGTGACGCCATTCCTCCAGGCGGGAACCGCCAGCAGTTCCCGGTTGCCTATGTCGTAATTGCGTTCGGCCGGCGATAGCCAGCGGGAGAAGAACGCACAGGGGTGGAGTTTGTTGTCATCCGCTGACCTCTGTGAGAGCACTGCCCCAACTCCCACATCCGAGGTGTCCACCTCAACGATGAATTGCCGCTCCGCATCTGGCATCTGGAGGACGGGAGCAGTGGTGAACCAAGCCTTGAGGGTGGCAAAGGCTTCGTTGGCAGCCGGAGTCTAGGTGAAGGGCTGTTTGGTGCTGGTCAAGGCGGTGAGGGGTGATGCAATAGTGCTGTAATTACGAATGAATTTCCTGTAGAAATTAGCGAAGCCCAGGAACTGCTGAAGCTTCTTCCTGCTCTCTGGTACTGGCCATGAAGTCACTGCTGAGACTTTGGCAGGGTCCATCTGGATGCTCCCCTCTGCCACGATGTACCCCAGGAACACCACAGACTTGGTGTGAAACTCACACTTCTCTGCCTTGACGAAGAGGGAGTTTTCCAGGAGACGACGGAGCACTTGCTGGACATGCTGGGTGTGTTCGGACAGGGTTTTTGAGAAGATCAGGATGTCATCGAGGAAAACGAACACGAACTTGTTCAACATATCTCCCAGGACATCATTCACCAGAGCCTGGAATACTGCTGGCGCACTGGTAAGGCCAAACGGCATCACCCGGTATTCATAGTGACCGGTGGGGGTGTTGAACGCGGTCTTCCACTCGTCTCCCTCCCTTATCCGAACCAGGTGGTAGGCATTCCAGAGATCGAGTTTGGTGAAGATCGTGGCTCCCTGGAGCAGCTCGAAGGCGGAGGTAAGCAGTGGGAGAGGGTATCGGTTCTTGATGGTGATGTCATTGAGACCCCTGTAATCGATGCATGGGCGCAGGGATCCATCCTTCTTTCCCACGAAGAAGAACCCAGCGCCGGCGGGAGAAGAGGATGGACGGATGAGGCCGGCAGCCAGAGAGTCACTGATGTAGGCCTCCATTGCCTTCCTTTCCGGGGTGGACAGAGAGTAGAGACGGCCCTTGGGTGGTGCAGTGCCTGGGAGGAGATCAATGGCACAGTCATAGGGCCGGTGAGGAGGCAAGGAAGTGGCCTTGGCTTTGCTGAATACCTCCTGAAGGCTGTGATAACACACTGGGACATTAGTGAGGTCAGGGGCAGAGCTGGCAGGTGGAGTACGAGGGGTTAGAGTGGAGGCTCGTAAGCAGGTCTGGTGGCAGTCCTTGCCCCATTCTCTTATCGCTCCAGTGGCCCAGTCAAGGTGAGGACTGTGCTGGCGGAGCCATGGATAGCCCAGGATGAGAGGTTGGCCGGGGGAATGGAGCAGGTGAAAGTGGATGGTTTCGTGGTGGTTGCCTGACAGTGTCATCGGGACAGGGGTAGTGAGGCGGGTGACGGTGCCAAGGAGATGGCCATCCAGCGCCCTGGCTGGAACGGGAGAGGATAAGCAATGGCTTTGCAGACCCAACTGGCACACAAGCTCGGTGTCCATGATGTTAGCCTCGGTGCCAGAGTCAACCAGGGCGGCCAGGGTGTGGGTGGAATCCGACAGATGAAGGCAAACTTGAAGCATAGGTTTCTGGCTGGTGGAGGATTGGATGATCATAGAGCTCAGCCGGGCCCCTCCTATGTCCGGTGAGCTCAGGCTTCTCCGTGCGCTGATGACTGACTGAGTCTGGCGGGCCCTCTCTCGTCGACGGGTCTGGACCCGGCGGTCAATGCAGACGGCCAGGGCGATGGCCTCATCGAGTGTCGACGGTTATTCGTACGAGACCAATTCGTCCTTCATGTAGTCGGCCAGGCTGTGCAGAAAGGCATCCACCAGCGCCTGCATGTTCCACTTGCTGCGCTGGGCCAAGGTCCGGAAATCGATCGAGTAGTCAGCCACTGTTCGTCTGCCATGGCGAATACTCATCAGTCCTCCGGATGCCTCTACCGCCGACGAGCCCAGGTCGAAGACCTTAATCATCTCCGCTGCAAACAGGGAGAAGGAGGCACACGCCGGTGTCCGGCATTCATACTCAGCAGTCCCCCACAGGCGGGCGCGGCCAGTCAGACGAGTGATGACGAAGGCCACCTTCGCTGCCTCCGACACGAAGGTTCTGGGCTGCAGGTCGAACAGCAACCGGCAGCTGGTCAGGAAAGCACGGACTTGGGAGGGGTCACTGTCAAAATGCTCCGGACTGCCAACCTTGGGTTCCGGGGCATCGAGTGCAGCAGGGGCACCTCCCGGAGCTGGCCAGTCAGCGGCGGGTATGACAGGGGTGGCGATGGTTGACTCGGAGGAGCAGGGGGTGCTAGGGTGGTGAGCAGCTGGAGTGCTTGGTCCAGTCGTTGTTGCTGATGACCAAGCTGGATCAGGGCAGCAACGTCGGCAGACATCCAACCAACATCTCCTTCGGTGCGCTGCAGCCGGTCAAGGGCAGAGGGTTCGGGCGCTGACTCCATGTCTTGGTCAGATCGTTCTGTCAAGGACCAGACAGGACCACAGTTTATTAATCACAGGGGAAAAGGGAGATGGGAGAATGTGTGTGAAGTTCAGTGGCTGGAGGACTGAGAGGGCAGGATGGCTGGTGGGAGCATGGTGGTGACATCTGAGGTCTCCCATCCAAGTACTGACCAGGCCCAACCCTGCTTAGCAGCTGAGATCAGACGAGATCAGGCATAGTCAGAGAGGCGTGGCTGTAGGCTAACAGCACTTGGGTTTCAGGCAGTCTCCCAGCAGTAGTCCCTCAGCAAGCTGGAGATCAGGCGAAGGTACAGGAGAGGCAGGCAAGAGGCAGAGTCGACAGGACAGAAGGCAGATCAGGTTACCGGGGCTGGAGAGCAGACAGAGTCAGACGGAACAGAATATCGTCAGGAGTCAGAGTAGTAGGAACACAGAGCAGGAGATCACGCTGAAAGTTGCAGATGATCTGACACTGAGGCTTGGGAGAACTGCAGCTTAAATACACACAGGGGGGAAGCAGGTGATCAGCAACAGCCAATGACAGTCACTGAAAGTTAATAAGAGGAAGTGAGAGCGGGCGTGGCCGGTAATGTTGAGTGGGGATGTTCCCTGAAGAGAGAAGCCCACAGGTAGGACCATGACATCATATAACTGATATTTGAGGGTTAATAAATGCTTCAATAAGGCTCAAGTAGGTTAGGAGACATGTTTCTTCCTCAATTTTAAATAAAATTTAAATTAATACTCAGTATTAATTATTTGTAAATTGATTTTAATCTTAGACTGTGTAACATTAGCAATCAATGACCAGCTATTGTGTACCAGTCAACAGCCAGCCTTATCAATATCAACACAGCACAATAGGTGCTTGGATTATATTAAATACATTGTAATATAGAGCACTGAGAAAATTTACCAATGTTATTAACTGAATGTGTTTCTTTTCAAGGATTGGATATTTTGAATAGTTGACAAGGGAATTTAATTGTAGTTGCTTTCAATTTGAGATCAGTATAAATGAGTTTGTTCTTAGACATCTAGAAATGGCTGAACTTCCTCCCTGTTCTATAGGAACTGGACTAAAGAAAGATTCTGACTGCCATAAACTAACATACAACAGAAATTGTAAGTTAAATACACTCTCTCACTATAGTTTGGAGCAAATTTCATTAATTAAACAGATAACTGAACTTGAGAACATTTCAAGCACAGACACAGTATGTCTGCATCATGAGAAACTGTTTCTGATGAAATATGAAGAGCTACAGAAAAGTTCTTGTGATCCATATGAAAGGCACAAGAAAAAAGTTAAAACAGAATTACGTTCAATTCTTCCTGAAACAGCAGATTCACTTTCAAAACTGATAAATAAAAATATTAAACCTGGACAAAAATTGTGTTCTAAATGTTCACAGAGAGTGAAAGAACATTTAAGCCAAGCAGATTCAGCAGGTTCTACAGAATCAGAACAAGAGAGCATGTGTGTAGATGTGGATCCAACATACACTGGTGAGGTAGCTGAATCACTTGACAAAAGTCTTGTGTCAATTGGTTGCTCTCCACTGAAAATTGCCAAGTATAGCCACAAACAGAAAGCTGCATATGGCAAAGCAAAGCTGCAACGAGTAGAAGAAACTTTACGTTCTAAAATGAAATTTTATTAATTAATGAAATTTGCTCCAAACTATACTGAGAGAGTGTATTTAACTTACAATTTCTGTTGTATGTTAGTTTATGGCAGTCAGAATCTTTCTTTAGTCCAATTCCTATAGAACAGGGAGGAAGTTCAGCCATTTCTAGATGTCTAAGAACAAACTCATTTATACTGATCTCAAATTGAAAGCAACTACAATTAAATTCCCTAGTCAACTATTCAAAATATCCAATCCTTGAAAAGAAACACATTCAGTTAATAACATTGGTAAATTTTCTCAGTGCTCTATATTACAATGTATTTAATATAATCCAAGCAATATAATGTTATCTGAACAAGTATGCAGTTTACAGACTCTAAAACTATAAGATATGAGCCACCTGTTCTGGTATCAAAGGTCACCTATTGTGCTGTGTTGATATTGATAAGGCTGGCTGTTGACTGGTACACAATAGCTGGTCATTGATTGCTAATGTTACACAGTCTTAGATTAAAATCAATTTACAAATAATTAATACTGAGCATTAATTGAAATTTTATTTAAAATTGAGGAAGAAACATGTCTCCTAACCTACTTGAGCCTTATTGAAGCATTTATTAACCCTCAAATATCACTTATATGAAAATATATCAAAAATTCAAATTTGGTGAAAATGGATTTTTTAAACCCCTGTAGTTTAAAAATACTTGAGAGACACAACAAAAATTTGGAAATATAAAATATGGGTCTTGGGGATTACTGAAAAAAATTTACAAGTTCCTAACTGCTATCCCACACTGGATTTCTTGCTACTGAAAATGGCATGTTTTAGAAATCGGCGAATTTCAAAACCCTATTACAGACCAACTAGGAACAGTGGAGACTTGGTAAAACTGAAATTGGTAGATATTTCTGTGTAGATTTGAATAACATTCTTAGTTTAAGCATTACTGCCACAGGCAAGCTTCCAGAATGAATTAAAAATGCAAAAAATGCAAATTTGTCTTTTTAATTTCCTTGTTAAAATCACCATCTAATATACAATGGCCATTGAAATTCTAAGTTGAAGCTTGTAGTACAAGACATTGAGTATCTCTGTGCACAATTTTAGGTTTCTATCTTGCATAATAAAGATTATATTACACTTTGAAATATGTATGTTTTGAGCAAAATGCAAAAAAAATCGAAAAATTCAAATGCCTGTATCTCTGAAACCGTTGGAGATAGGAAACTCAAATTTTGGGGGTTAACTTCTTTTAATAGTATCTCTGAGCCCTCCAAATTTCATTGAAATCTGAGATGGTCGAGCATAAATTTGTCAGATATTTGTTGATTTGGCATGGAATGACCCCCCCATCTTAACCAGCCAAACAGGAACACTGGAGTACCTGCTGACTGCACCAAACTCCACACCATCTGCCGGACCCTTGCTTGGGCCTCACACATTGCCTGGAAGTGCTGCCCCTGCTCAATGCACAGTGTAATCAGTTCTTGGTGCTGGCATTGGAGGTCAACAGTGAGTGTCTGGAGGTGCTCCCTGACTGGTTTGGACTCCATGGTGGCATTTATTCTTCAGCTGCCAGGTTTCAGCACCAGTGCAACAATTCCCTGAGGTGGGATAAATGAGGGACTGGGAGGCAGGCTTCATAATACAGGTGCACTTTATTTTTCACAATACACTTTCACTTTTCAATGACTTTAGCTTCCCAGATTTGTGTGCACACACACCAACATGGCATGGGGAAACATTGAGGTTCTTCTTGGGTTACTGGCCATCTGAAGGACACAGACACACATTAATAGACAGCCAGTAATTGGACACAGGTGTAACTCGTCACATGTTACCTGCTAATTCAACCCGACTCCTCGCTGTTCACAGACGATGCACGATCATGCCCTCACTGCCACAATAATGTTGTGGAAAGTCTGCAAGAGAAGTGAGTTCCTGTTATCATACAAGTTATTCCCTCATCATACCATATTTTTTCTCTCTTGTAACACACTAATTACAAGCAAGTATAGTAATCATTAGATTGACAAATAGAGAAACTACAAAGCATATACTTGTCTGGCCTGAAGACTTTTCTGTGAATCTTACTAACTGTTACAAAGTGCTGATACTGGAGACTCCTTCCATAAAAGTTAACAACACCTAGTGTTGTGAAACAGATATCAGAAATGTCACATTGGTATTTTTTCTGTTTACTCTGCATCCTGGTAAACTAAAAGCTACCAGAATATATGCCATCATACACCATTGTATTAAAGCACAAAACTGTACCATTTAGACAAAACACTAATCATAAGGAGTATTAAAGCAGGTCCAGATGATGATGGACCTACAGTCATGTAATGGATCAAAGCTTTTAGCTCATATATTCTGAGCTCTATTAAATCACTTGCCTGTGTTATGATGATGGACAAAATGTCAGAGCACTAATAGCCTGCTATAAAGGATGCATTAGTCGTGCTTGAAAATGTGAAGCTTGCACCGAATAACCTGAACACACTTTACAGCGAGGAGATAAATTGGTTCACCGTTCTGTTCCCTTTTTTGCCCAGACAGACTGACCGTGCTGAGATGAGTCCACCCCGATAGGCTTTTATTAAAGCTGAGGAGTTTACCAAGAAACATCAAGCAGAAGACAAAACGCCATCAAACACAATTAGGCATCAGGAGTGCTCTGGTAATTGTGCCATTTTTATCATCAGCATACCTTATTGCACCTCACGTCTAAGGAACTAGAGTCTGCAAATTGCAGCATTAGGACTGGCTCTTTTCCCATGGCCTGCACACTGTGTACTTATTAAAGCTGCTACAACATGGCCACTCGTCAACAACACTTGATGAATCTCTGATTAATCTCCCTGCCTCACTCTTCCAATCCTGTACTCCTTCTTTCCTATTTTCTCTTGTGCACACAGTGACCTTTGATTTGGTGGCCAATGTTCAAACTACAGATGGGTACCAATATATACTGAGTCACATACACTCACACAGATTGGCTATTGTTTCTAAAACGATTTTCATATGTTATTTTCACAAACACAATTTTGCAAAACTTCAGCCTAATACTCTGAGCAAGGCTATATACTGTATACAAGAAAAAGAACAGAATTGAAGTGAACAGAACTCTTTTCAGAGGAAAGCAGATAGTGCATCACTCAAATTGATGTTGATGTCACAGATTAATTTGCATATTAATTGAATCATGATGATAATATGCTTATCAAAACATATGTCTCAAGAAGAATAGAATAGAATAGAACTTACTGCTTATGGAAAGAAGCCATCTTTAGCCATGGCTCCAAATGCAGACAAAATGAAACCGTTGTAATGAGGAGTTGGGAAGCTGGACTGAAGGAAACAGTGACAGAGTAAACTAACATTTACAACCTCAAATCAGAAAAAGTAGGGATGGTGTGTTGGAATTTTAAATTAAAACTGAAAACAATGATTTGTAAATAATATTTGACCGTACTGCACTCAAAACAATACAACAGCACAATATTTGATGTTTTACCTCATGAATGTTATTGTTTTTGTTGTTGTTTTTGTTTGTTTTTTCAAAAAATAGTTATTTCAATTTTGATTCTTGCAACACATTTCAAAAAAGTTGGGATGGTAAAGCATTTACCACTTTGTAATGCTGCTATTCCTTCTCACAGCACTTAAAAGATGTTTAGGGACTGAAGACACCAAATGATTAAATGTTTCAGGTGTTATTTTTTCCCATTCATCCTGCAAACAGGTCTTAAGGTGGGCAACAGTACTGGGTCATCATTGTTATATTTTTCATTTCAAAATTTACCACACATTCTCTGTTGGATCTGACTGAAATCAATTAATTGATCTGAAGACATCAAAACTTTGAAATAACATATGGATCATTTATGGAATTATGTGGTAACCAAAAAAGTGTTAAAAAATGAAAATATGTTTCATGTTTTAGATTCTTCAAAGTAGCCACTGTTTCCCTTGATGACAGCTTTGCACACTACTGGCATTGTCTTAACCAGCTTCATGAGGTAGTCACCCAGAATGCTTTTCAATTAACAGGTGTACCTCATCAAAAGTTAATTTGTGCAATTTCTTGCCTTCTTAATGTGTTTGAGATCAAACAGTAAATAGTAAATAATAAAAATACAGTAAATAGCCCTATTCCAAAACTGTAGTAATTCATATTATATCAAGAACCGCTCAACTAAGTAAAGAGAAATGACAGTCCATTAGAAGTGTATTATTTGTCCAAACTTTTGAATGGTCAAAAAAAGTCAAAGAGTCCCATATACATTTTTCGTACGTACGTTGGGGAGTGCCTGTTAGAGAGCACACTCTGTCTAGGCCGTCGGCATGGTGAGGTAGGGTGGCCAGTTCCTTTCCTTGCCGCCTTTAACTTCGCCAGTGTTTCCACCAGGTCCCCATTCACTGCTGGGTGGACAGGAGGCGAGCCCCAGATCACCGTCCAAGGCGAGGCTCGAACCGGGGACCGTTCGCTTAGTGGTCTAGCGCCACTTAATTAATTAATTTACCACTTGGTCACTTCGCCTCGCATTATATGAACCGCACATAAAATGGTTAATTCTGGAGTGCTTCATGAACCCACTCTTAAGCAAGTTCTTTTAAGTTTGCTTCATGATCAGTAGGCGGACAGGTGTGGGTATATTTATAGCCATCCAGTTCAGCACTTGCAGAATGTTAGAATGGAGTGAGAGACTGAAAGACTGATCAGTGCAGTTTCTGCAGTGATGTGGAAGCTGTACCAGTTTGTCAGGGTGAAGAGACAGCTGAGCCAAAAGACGAAGCTATCAATTTACTGGTCAATCTACATTTCTACCGTCACCTATGGCCATGAGCTGTGGGTAGTGACTGAAAGAACAAGATCGCGGATACAAGCAACAGAAATGAGCTTTCTCTGAAGGGTGTCTGGGCTCACCCTTAGAGACAGGGTGAGGAGCTCAGATATTAGGGAAGGGCTCAGATTAGAGCAACTGGTCCTCTGCATCACAAGGAACCAGCTGAGGTGGTTTGGACATTTGTCTAGGAGGCCTCCTGGATGCCTCCTGAGTGAGGAGACCCCAGGGCAGACCCAGGACATGCTGGAGAGATTATAATGTTTGTCTGGCTTGCGAATGTCTTGGAAACCCCCTGGAAGAGCTGGAGGAGGTGACCAGAGAGAGGGAGGCCTGGGCATCTCTGCTGGAACTGTTGCCCCTGTGACCCAGACCTAAATAAGCATCAGAAAATGGATGGATGGATTTAATAATAATAATAATAGCGGCACGGTGGTGTAGTGGTTAGCACTGTCGCCTCACAGCAAGAAGGTCCTGGGTTCAAGCCCAGCGGCCAACGAGGGCTTTTCTGTGTGGAGTGTGCATGTCCTCCCTGTGTCTGCGTGGGTTTCCTCCAGGTGCTCCGGTTTCCCCCACAGTCCAAAGACATGCAGGTTAGCTTAATTGGTGGCTTTAAATTGAGCATAGGTGTGAATGGTTGTTTGCGTCTATGTGTCAGCCCTGCAATGACCTGGCGACTTGTCCAGGGTGTACCCCACCTCTCACCCATAGTCAGCTGGGATAGGCTCCAGCTTGCCTGCGACCCTGTACAGGATAAGCAGCTACAGATAATGGATGGATGGATAATAATAATAATAATAAATGAAACTGTACCGAGACCCTGATGTGGGTGGAGCACAGAAGCATGGCAGGCAGTTATTTGCATTCTTAATTCTTCTTTTTATTGCTGGTTTTCAGCACACAGCTCAAACTCTCTCACTCACACACGCACGCGCACACACACACAGGCTATTATCGAGCCCTTGGCCCCGACCTCCCCTTCTCACTCTCCTTTTATAGGGCACGGTCACTGGAGGAGACACACAAACACATGTTAATTGACAACAGGTGTAGTGACATGACCACTCACCTTCCCTGATTCCACCCTCCATTCACAGACTGATGCTCAGCCATGCCCCCGCTGCCACAGAAACATTGGAAAATAGCTGTAGAAAATACTTGAGGACATGCTGTTGTAGGAAAATATCAACTTTGGGGTGGTAGCAAGAATTCTTCTTTGTATCTAGCCATATCACCACTTTGGTTTTTGATTCTTTTCCTATAACAGCATGCCCCATCGTGTTTCATTCTTTACTTAATATGGCTGTCACTGGAGAATGTTAGCTAAACATAAACATCTAAATTATAGTGTATAATAGAAGTTACACTGAGGTCATTTTGTAAGTTAACTTCCAGAGGGACAACCATAATCGTTGCACCATTATCAGTGGACACTGGCCCTAGTGTAAGCCCCACCCATTCTGATTCATGGTGGTTAATGAGATAAATAATACAAAAATGTCCACTGCTTATTTTCCAAATATAAATAATTATGTTTGTTTTATAAAGCATTTATTTTTTGCTGTGCTATATTTGTTCATATTTCTCAATATTGCACACTGTATTCAGAGTTCATCTATAATAGAACAGATGAATAAAGACGCAGCTAAGGTCCTCCGGAGGTTCTCAGTGGAGTAGGTATAGAATGTAAGAAGCAGAAAAGCATTAGTCATACTAATCATTGTGAATACGGACTGCGTCCCACTAGGGAACATTTGTAATACAT
Organism: Neoarius graeffei; assembly: GCF_027579695.1. Taxonomy (NCBI): domain Eukaryota; kingdom Metazoa; phylum Chordata; class Actinopteri; order Siluriformes; family Ariidae; genus Neoarius; species Neoarius graeffei. The sequence goes on from NC_083580.1 coordinate 46,285,946, forward strand.
TTTTAATTCTCTACTTGCACAGTTGTTAAATCACATCATTAGCTAACAACAGATCATTACTTTCCATGCTAGAGCCAGAGACATAGATGCTTCGAATCCCTGGAGCAAATTTATTGCATATTTCTGATGAGATGGAGCTAGTTCTCACCAGAGGATAAGTGCCCAGTGACACCCAGTGTGAACCATGATTCATGACATTAGAAAAGCAGGACCTATGTGGGGGAAATGACATTTCCTCAGTCAAGGGTCAGTGTTAACAGAGAATCAGGAGGATTTTATGAAACTTTTATTCATGTCAGTGAAGTAAAGCTCATAAGGATTGCAGAGTAGAGGTTTTTATCATGCTAGTTAAAAAACTAGTATTTTTCATACAAACTACATCAGGGACATTGAGAATGGTAACCATGACATATTTCTCAATATGCCACTTGTGAGGAACTCAATGAATTGTTTTGATAAATTTGGGTACTTTTTGTTTGTGAATGTGTTTATATAATAAAAATTTAAAAAATCACACATTGGCTTGAAGCTATGAAGTTTATCTTCTCGTGTTGAAAAACTTGCATTATTCATACAAAATACATCACAGATCTGAGTGACATATTTCATTCCAATGACATCATTCCCAGTGCTTTCCCGCTGACTTGACATGCATCATCAAAATGGCAAATCAGATCAAGATTTAAATTCTTTTGATTAACTTCCTTTTTTTGTGGATGTTCTATGTAATATAAAGAACACAATAGCGCAAAGATATGAAGTTTATCTTCTTGTGTTGAAAAATATATCTCTCGTTCACTTTGCTCACTCGTGATATATATATTCACCACTCAAAGATAAACTTCATAAGTTTCAAATTTCGTTCTTCGCACAACTGTGTAATATCTTCTATGTTCAACTTCACTAACATTAGATAAGTAGAGAGTTAGCATCAGTTAAATATTATTATGGATGGCGTTGAAGTTTTTTTTGGCTGAAAATGGTCAAAAACAGCACTTTCTGTATTTGGCATAAGAATTTGACTATCAAAAAAGATTAAAGACATCTGCACTGAGGTGTTGAATTAAAATAAGATTTAAACACTGTTTGTTCTCCTGATTTGGTCTGCTCAGAGGCATTCAAACAATTTGAATAGATCAACAGTGAGACTGGGTTATACAGTGGTGCTTGAAAGTCTGTGAACCCTTTAGAATTTTCTATAGTTCTGCATAAATATGACCTAAAACAACATCAGATTTTCACACAAGTCCTTAAAGTAGATAAAGAGAACCCAGTTAAACAAATGAGACAAAAATATGATACTTGGTCTTTTATTTATTATGGAAAATGATCCAATATTACATATCTGTGAGTGGCAAAAGTATGTGAACATCTAGGATTAGCAGTTAATTTGAAGGTGAAATTAGAGTCAGGTGTTTTCAATCAATGGGATGACAATCAGGTGTAGGGCTTTGACCTTGGCCCAAAAATCATATTCGAAGTTCGTTTGGAAATTAATCTAGACATTCGAATAGTATTCGAACTTTTATTAATTATATTATTCTTAAATGCCTCACTAACACCTCGGCATCAAAATTAAATGATATTCAGTCCACCAGGGGGCAGTGTTCAGTCAATGTCAATAAGATTACGTGCAGGAAATATGAAATATTCAGGCGTGTTTTTACAACCACTACTAATGAAACGTGCAGTGTCGTGGTAATTGGCATTATATCGGCTGACACTTTTAACGTTACATAATCCACAAACTGCGTCGTTTGTCCGTTGCCTTTTTTGTGTGAAACGCTGTTCCTTCGGTTTCCTGGTTGCTTGTACTGATGAAAGCCTCTAAACTGTAGCCTCACTGACAATCAAAGGGGAACGTTTACAAAATGAGCAGGTACTGCTAGGCCTACACCTAATCTGTGAGTTTATAACACTGCCGTTCCGAGCCCATTCGTGTTGGCTTTTGAGAATGTTTGTTTTGAATGAGACCGGTGTCAGCTGTCATGTCACTGCTTTCTGCTCGCGTCTCTGATTCACAATTCAAACAAACACGGACACGATATGTTATAAGATCACAGATTAGTTTTACGTGCTCACTTCGTTAACTTATGAACTTCATGGTATGTAAATTCCACCATGTGTAGGCTAAATTAATTTAGGCCTATAGGCTACTTGCGCTAGTAAGCTAATAGTTTTTTTTTTATTTTTTTTTATTTTAGCAACTATCCCAAGTTGACAAAAATAACAGCGCATGAAAGCATTACTGCGCAGTGTCGCATAGTCTACGTTAGTAATTTCATTTATGTTATAACATCAGGTGTACAAAAATCACAGACCCCTCTCGCAGCCCCCTCTCACCTTCTAGCGCTCCCGCGTGCAATGTCTTCAAGTGGGCCCTCAAGTTTGAAGTTGTTGATTGATAGGCCAATTTGTTTCCACATATTTTACAGGTAACCTTTTTTTTTATCGCATTCTCCATCTTTTTTTCGAATCCAAAATAGCGCCACACATCACTTTTTAAATTCTCCGGAGTGCAAATCTCCAACGTGCTAGCATCTGACTCCATTGTTCTTCAATGCGTGCCAGCTTGACGCTAACGTCTACAGGTGCCCAGATAAGACAAAAGACAATGACCTTCGCGATTCACATAAATTCCACAGACGTTAAAAAAAAAAAAAAACCTGCGACCTGAACTGAAAACGTTTACAACCACATTCACAAAAATAAAAGAATTATGCCTAATGATACCATATACAGGTTCGAATATTTAGAGCTGCCTAATATTCGTTCGAACATCTCTTTTTTCACAACATTTGAATTGTATTCGAATATCGAAGTTCGAAGTCAAAGCCCTAATCAGGTGTGAGTGGGCACCCTGTTTTATTTAAAGAACAGGGCTCTATCAACATCTGATCTTCACAACACGTTTGTGGAAGTGTATCATAGCACGAACAAAGGAGATTTCTGAGGACCTCTGAAAAAGTGTTGTTGATGCTCATCAGGCTGGAAAAGGTTACAAAACCATCTCTAAAGAGTTTGGACTCCACCAATCCACAGTCAGACAGATTGTGTACAAATGGAGAAAATTCAAGACCACTGTTACCCTCCCCAGGAGTGGTCAACCAACAAAGATCACTCCAAGAGCAAAGCATGTAATAGTCGGCGAGGTCACAAGGACCCCAGGGTAACTTCTAAGCACCTGAAGGCCTCTCTCACATTGGCTAATGTTAATGTTCATGAGTCCACCATCAGGAGAACACTGAACAACAACAGTGTGCATGGCAGGGTTGCAAGGAGAAAGCCACTGCTCTCCAAAAAGAACATTGCTGCTCATCTGCAGTTTGCTAAATATCACGTGCACAAGCCAGAAGGCTACTGGAAAAATATTTTGTGGACAGATGAGACCAAAATAGAACTTTTTGGTTTAAATGAGAAGCGTTATGTTTGGAGAAAGGAAAACACTGCATTCCAGCATAAGAACCTTATCCCATCTGTGAAACATGGTGGTGGTATTATCATGGTTTGGGCCCATTTTGCTGCATCTGGGCCAGGATGGCTTGCTATCATTGATGGGACAATGAATTCTGAATTCATCTCATCTCATCTCATTATCTCTAGCCGCTTTATCCTTCTACAGGGTCGCAGGCAAGCTGGAGCCTATCCCAGCTGACTATGGGAAAGGCGGGGTACACCCTGGACAAGTCGCCAGGTCATCACAGGGCTGACACATAGACACAGACAACCATTCACACTCACATTCACACCTACGGTCAATTTAGAGTCACCAGTTAACCTAACCTGCATGTCTTTGGACTGTGGGGGAAACCGGAGTACCCGGAGGAAACCCACGTGGACACGGGGAGAACATGCAAACTCCGCACAGAAAGGCCCTCGCCGGCCCCGGGGCTCAAACCCAGGACCTTCTTGCTGTGAGGCGACAGCGCTAACCACTACACCACCGTGCCGCCCTGAATTCTGAATTATACCAGCAAATTCTAAAGGAAAATGTCAGGACATCTGTCCATGAACTGAATCTCAAGAGAAGGTGGGTCATGCAGCAAGACAACGACCCTAAGCACACAAGTCGTTCTACCAAAGAAGGGTTAAAGAAGAATAAAAGTTAATGCTTTGGAATGGCCAAGTCAAAGTCCTGACCTTAATCCAATCGAAATGTTGTGGAAGGACCTGAAGCGAGCAGTTTATGTGAGGAAACCCACCAACATCCCAGAGTTTAAGCTGTTCTGTATGGAGGAATGGGCTAAAATTCCTCCAAGCCGGTGCGCAGGACTGATCAACAGTTACCAGAAATGTTTAGTTGCAGTTATTGCTGCACAAGGGAGTCACACCAGATACTGAAAGCAAAGGTTCACATACTTTTGCCACTCACAGATATGTAAAATTGGATCATTTTCCTCAATAAATAAATGACCAAGTATAATATTTTTGTCTCATTTGTTCAACTGGATTCTCTTTATCTACTTTTTGGACTTATGTGAAAATCTGATGTTTTAGGTCATATTTATGCAGAAATGTAGAAAATTCTAAAGGGTTCACAAACTTTCAAGCACCATTGTATATTTTTTTACTGCATTCTGCATTTGTATTACTCCCCTCTCAGTGGGATTATGCATTATTCCTCTTTGGCAGGTCTGGCAGGTTTGTCTCACACCCATCATTTAGGCTACATCCACACGACAACGGCAACAAGATGTTATTTAAAAATATATCGCGTCCAAATGGGCAACGATCAGTAAAATATCAGGTCCATATGGCAACGCAACGCTTGCTGAAAACGATGCAATACACATGCCACACCTCTAGGGGCGCTGTAAGACGGTCCCTTCGGAGACACCAGAACAATAGAAGAAGTAAGGACGCATGCGCATAAACTATTATGCGTGAGACTTCATATTAGCCACAAAGTCAGGAAAATCTTTTCATAAAATTACATTATAATGACCAAATACAATGAAAAGTATTTTTCCAGTCTCACCTGTGAAAGGTAATCCCATGTGATCTCGTTTGGACGGCAAACCTGTTGGTACAGTTAAATGCAGCTAATCTTTATTCTCTGCTTTGACCTATCCAATATGGCGGCGAGGATGACGTATAATTCTACGCGGAAGGTGGCGTCTTTAATGGTCCGGAATAAAATGAATGCTACACGTTGATGGATTAATTTGTTGTTTCTCACCTGTGAAAGGTAATCCCATGTGATCTCGTTTGGACGGCAAACCTGTTGGTACAGTTAAACGCAGCTAATCTTTATTCTCCGCTTTGACCTATCCAATATGGCGGCGAGGATGACATATGATTCTACGTGGAAGGCGGCGTCTTTAATGGTCCGGAATAAATTGAATGCTACACGTTGATGGATTAATTTGTTGTTTCTCACCTGTGAAAGGTAATCCCATGTGATCTCGTTTGGACGGTAAACCTGTTGGTACAGTTAAACGCAGCACATGAATCTTTATTCTCCGCTTTGACCTATCCAATATGGCGGCGAGGATGACGTATGATTCTACGCGGAAGGCGGCGTCTTTAATGGTCCGGAATAAATTGAATGCTACACGTTGATGGATTAATTTGCTCTTCTACGCCCTTTTTGAGGAATGTATTGTCGGACTTAAACCAACATCTGAAGAGGTGAGCTCGCTCCTTTTTTTCCCTATTTTTGCTGGCGGGATTGACTCTGCCCTAAGGGCAGAGTCTCTCTCTCTCTCTCTCTCTCTCTCTGTCTCTCACTTTGCACCATTACACAATAAATATTCACAGTGAAAATATTTTGTAAGCGCGTTTCATGAACCAAGTTATAGGATTTGTTGACAACTCGTATCGAGCTCGTTACACTTCTACCCGGCATGAAGCACTCACAGTCATGTGGTTGTGACGTCATCGTAAACAAATCCATTCTACTCATCCAGACGACTTCACAATGGCAACGTTGCCAGATCTTTCCACTCTGGAACCCGTTCTCAAAAAGATTGCGTTTTGGGCACCCAAAACGCCGGTGCCGTGTGGACGCCAGGCCTAAACGATAAGCAATTGTATCGGAGTCACCTGAATCTGTTCCGTGTGGACAGGGCCTTAGAGAGGTGATAAAAAATTGAGGATTTTTGTTAGCTGAAACCAGTGTTTCTCAACCACTGGGCCATGGCCCATTAGTAGGCTGCAAAGTGCCATCTAGTGGGCCACAAAATTTGTTCAAGTTTGAAGCCAAATAGTTCAGGATGTCTTATGGCCCTTTTCCACTACCCTTTTTCAGCTCACTTCAGCTCGCTTCAGCTCACTTCAGCCCGACACGGCTCGCGTTTCGACTATCTAAGAACAGCACGACTCAGCTCGCTTCAGCCCTGCTCAGCCCCCAAAACTCGCACGGTTTTGGAGTGGGGCTGAAGCGAGCCAAACCGAGCCGAGTGGGGCTAGGGGCGTGAGGAGACACTCCCCTGTGCACTGATTGGTGAGGAGGAGTGTCCTCACATGCCCACACATGCCCCGCGAGCATGCTGGGATCTGTAAACACCGTAAACCCGGAAGAAGGAGAATTACGAATTACGAGAATTATGAAGCCTTATGCGCCTCGCCTCATCTATACGCTCTTGCCAGTATCTGTTGGCGTTGTCGGTGACAACAAGCCACAGCACCAAGACCAGCAACACTAACGACTCCATGTCCTCCATGTTTATTGTTTACTCTCCGGGTTGTGAGACTACCGCTTAAAAGATCACTGATGTCACTGTTTGCGCCGCCTAACGACATCACCTGACGTCCACCCACTTTCGCTAACTCCACCCAATGTGTCCACCCACTTCCAGCCAGCACAGTTCAGCGCGGTTGTAGTCGAAATGCAACTCCAACAGCCCCGCTCAGCTCGACTCAGCCCAACTCAGCACGGCACGGCTCAGCCCAACTCAGCCGCGTTGGTAGTGGAAAAGCGGCAATAGTGTCCCAAATCTGGTAGCTGGTTTGCCGTATACTTTTCAAGTGGAATAAATACATTTGTGGGTAAATTAAGAAGAACAACCCTTTATTTTGTCACATTTAACCCACGTGCGCACATGCGCACATGTATACACACACACACAAAAAAAAAAAAAAAAAAACACAGAGAGAGAGAGAGAGCAGCGGTCTGAATAAATAAATACATTTGTGGGTAAATTATATGGATCTGTGATCCCTGCTGGAAGAGAAGAGCAGGGAGGATTGAAAATCAAGCGGCTGTGGTTTGTTTACACCCAAAACTAAAACTTGTAGCATCCTAGCAACCTTCTCAAATACGCGTACAAAAAGCCCAGAAACTCCTCCTTACCCAGGCAAAAATGATACAGGATTTATCTTGTTGTGTCCTGATCCCCAGATCTTTAACCCAGCCACATACAAAAAGTTGTACGCCTCCATGCTCTTCCAGATTTTCATCTGTTTGTCCATATAGAACAGTGTCTGCAGCGCCAGGTAGTTTAAGATGTCAGGGAACTCAACAGATGGATCATTTTCCAACTCATAATAAATGAATGAATGAATGAATGAATGAATGAATTTATTTAAACACAATAGGTTGATCAGCAGAGCTGGTGGGGTTGTACATGTACAGATACAAATAATAACAAATACAAAAGACTAAAAATAAACACAGCCTTTAAAAAAACCTTAAATTTGTTGATTATCTGTTAATTATATTTACATTAAGTTAATTAATGGTATGCAGAACTATTGCCTTTGTATTTAGTTACGGCTGCAATAGGATCAAAATTTATTCTACTAATGTCAAATTTAGCTTGTAAATTTTTCTCATCTCATCTCATTATCTCTAGCTGCTTTATCCTGTTCTACAGGGTCGCAGGCAAGCTGGAGCCTGTCCCAGCTGACTACGGGCGAGAGGTGGGGTACACCCTGGACAAGTCGCCAGGTCATCGCAGGCCTAACACATACAGACAAACAGCCATTCACACTCACATTCACACCTACGGTCAATTTAGAGCCACCAATTAGCCTAACCTGTATGTCTTTGGACTGTGGGGGAAACTGGAGCACCTGGAGGAAACCCATGCAGACACAGGGAGGACATGCAAACTCCACACAGAAAGGCCCTTGTTGGCTGCTGGGCTCAATCCCAGGACCTTCTTGCTGTGAGGCGACAGTGCTAACCACTACACCACTGTGCAGCTTGACAATAAGTTCTTGTGTTAATTAAGCAGACTCCACTTTTTGATCATTAATCCCTTTTAACCGAGAATGTCCTTCAAGCATGGCTTGGCTTTTGGCACATCCATACAGTTTTAAATACAATAACTACAATTAAAAACAGTTTGTTTTTATTGCATTTATTTAATTCCTGGGCTCCCATCTGTAACAGGGAGTGATGTTGCATTCCATTTATACACTTTACAGTAGATTCTCATCTCATCTCATCATCTCTAGCTGCTTTATCCTGTTCTACAGGGTCGCAGGCAAGCTGGAGCCTATCCCAGCTGACTACGGGCGAAAGGCGGGGTACACCCTAGACAAGTTGCCAGGTCATCACAGGGCTGACACATAGACACAGACAACCATTCACACTCACATTCACACCTATGGTCAATTTAGAGTCACCAGTTAACCTAACCTGCATGTCTTTGGACTGTGGGGGAAACCGCAGCACCCAGAGGAAACCCACGCGGACACGGGGAGAACATGCAAACTCCACACAGAAAGGCCCTCGCTGACCACGGGGCTCGAACCCGGACCTTCTTGCTGTGAGGCAACAGCGCTAAGCACTACACCACCGTGCCGCCTTTTACAATAGATTATTAGAGTCTAATAGAATAGACAAGCTAAAATAATTTGGGATCTTTTTTAATGGGTCCTGACTTGTTACAAGTATGAATAGGTGTACCTCAAAGCAGAAAAGGTTGAGAACCCCTGGCTTAAACTATATAATGATTAGCAAAAGTAAATTAGTACTCTCCTCCACAGCAGTTTGAAAAGATGCTGTACCATGGTAGCTATTGCACAACAGTAGAAACCCAGCTAGTCGTTTGTTATTATGAGTATATTGTGTCACAGATGATCAAGCTGAAACTTGGTATACTGCATTTTACGTGCTAATCTACTAATCATCTTTCAGTAGACATTTCACAGGGTGAACCCTGAGCTGTTTTCATGAACTTTGAATGGTAAAAAAAAAAAGGCAAAAGTTAGGGCATACCTTCTAATTCAGTGTTTTTTCTTTATTTTTATTAACTGAAAGACATTTCATGTCTTAAAGTAATGATGGACTGTCGTTTCTCTTTACTTAGCTGAGCGGTTCTTGACATAATATAGATTACTACAGTTGTCAAACAGAGTTATTTAATGTATTTTTAATTTTTACTATTTACTGTTTGATGGTCTCAAATGCATTAAGATGGCAAGAAATTCCTTTTCACAAAGCACAGTTGTTAATTGAACACACTACTGGACACAGTTAACATAAGGCTTCCTTTTTACACACTAAAATTTTAACTGGTTTTTGTGGATGTAATTCCATATTGTAGTGCTTGACAAAGGTTTGCCAAAGCAATCCCAACCCCGTGTGGTTATATCAGCTATAGATGAATGATGGTTCTTGATGCAGTGCCATCAAAGGGATCGGCGAGGGATCGGAAGGATCACGGGTGTTCAGCTTAGGCTTGCACCCTTGCCCTTTATGCACCAAAATTCCTCCAGATTCCTTGAATCTTTTAATTCTTTTATGCACCATAGAGGGTGAAATATCAAAATCCCTTCATATATTTCTTTGAGAAACTTTTTTTAAACATTTCAATCATTTTCAATAATTTTTCATTTGTTAACAAACTGGAGCTCCTCTGCCCACCTTTGCTCTTCAAACACTAGACCTTTCCTGGATACTGATTTTGTATCAAATCATGATTGCAATCACCTTTTGACATCACCTGTTTCAAATCAAATCATTATTTAATTCTTCTACCAAATTACTAGTCCTAAATTGCCCCATTCCAATTTTTTTTGGAATGTGTAACAGGCCTGAAATGCAGGAATTGATGTCTATTAATAAATGAAATGAAGTTGACCAGTCACAGCCTGAAATATTTTGGGTTCATACTGTCTGCAATAAAAAACAATTCAAAGTAAATTTATAAAATCACTGCTTTTTTTTTTTTTTTTAAATTTGCAACTTCCATACCATCCCAACTTTTTCTGATTTTGGGGCTGTAGTCAAAATATAGAAAAACCTATGAATGAGTAGGTGTCCAAACTTTTGACTGGTGCTGTATGTATGTCCAGTTATGGTCTCTTTTGTGTTCTAAGCAAGTACTGGCAACTGGATGTGCAATATTTGCAAAGGGAGCTCAGAACCCACAGATTGCTCCTAGCAGTCTTTATTTACTGTTATTTTGTGTTAAGATCAAAGCTCCCTGGTCAAATAGTTAAAAAACTCCATATCATGAATGTAATTCTGAATGTCTAGTCTTTACTTAAGAATTCTAAACTGAGTGCAAGCATCTGTGGCAACAGGATTAGACTCCGAAAATCCAATTCAGCTGAAGATCCTAGTGACTCGTTTCCTTCCTACTAATTCCTTTCTGTTTGTGCTGGCACGTGGAGTCTGAGCCACCCCATATGATTAATACTGCGAAATTAAATAGCTTTGCAGAGGAAGGCTGAATTCATTTCACACAAAGAGTGCATGATTTCTCACCATTTTGGGGTACCAAGTCTCTCATTCCAATTTCCACTTGGGCTACGGCCCACAGATTGAGCTATGGTGTTATTTTTCAGTTGACTTTTCTCTGGATTTCCGTTTCGGATGAATACCATAGTCTTTTTGAGCAAAATTAGCTCAGCATGCTCCTGCTGACAATGATGGGCTGCTTTACCTTGCACCACATGAAACCAGGCCTCTTGCTTTCTCTGTTTTTTTTCTACTTTTTTCTCTCTGCGGATAAAAGGGCCATTTTCAGTGCACACACCTCGCAAAGGTATAAGCTGACTGCAAACTCAGGACAAACAGAAGCAAATCCCAGGACCCTGGCCTCTGTTTATCACATCCAGTGCAAATATAGATGCTCAATTTCCCAGCAGTGGGCTATCTGTTAATCCATTTATCTCCAGCAAACAATAATGTCATGCTACGTTAGTGGGGAGACATTTTAAGAGATGCTATGAATAATGCGATCAAATTACACAGTGCAGGCCAGGCAAAACAATAATAAAAGTTCTAGACAGCCATAGAGACTGGATTGGAATGAAGGACTGGCATCCCTCATGAAAAATATTAATCTACTATACGTTGTCAAATATTGCTGGCAAGGTTGGTATGTAGTCCATATGTATAATCCCAACTATATATATATATATATATATATATATATATATATATATATATATATATATATACACCTTCTAATTCAATGTTTTTTCTTTACTTTTATTAATGAAAAGACTTCATATCTTAAAGTATTGATGTACTGTCATTTCTCACTTAGTTGAGCGATTCTTGTTTGATTTTCTTTACTTAGTTGAGTGGTTCTTGTTTAAGACCATCAAACAGTAAATAGTCAATAAAACAGTAAATAGGGCTGTTTACTGTATTTTTTAAAATTAATATTTACTGGAGGCGGCACGGTGGTGTAGTGGTTAGCACTGTCGCCTCACAGCAAGAAGGTCCTGGGTTCGAGCCCCGGGGCCGGCGAGGGCCTTTCTGTGTGGAGTTTGCATGTTCTCCCCGTGTCCGCGTGGGTTTCCTCCGGGTGCTCCGGTTTCCCCCACAGTCCAAAGACATGCAGGTTAGGTTAACTGGTGACTCTAAATTGACCGTAGGTGTGAATGTGAGTGTGAATGGTTGTCTGTGTCTATGTGTCAGCCCTGTGATGACCTGGCGACTTGTCCAGGGTGTACCCCGCCTTTCGCCCGTAGTCAGCTGGGATAGGCTCCAGCTTGCCTGCGACCCTGTAGAAGGATAAAGCGGCTAGAGATAATGAGATGAGATGAGATGAATATTTACTGGTTGATCTCAAACACCTTAAGAAGGCAAGAAATTGCACTTATTAATTTTTGACGAGGCACACCTGTTAATTGAAAAGCATTCTGGGTGACTACCTCATGAAGCTGGTTAAGAGAATGCCAATAGTGTACAAAGCATCATCAAGGTAAACAGTGGCTACTTTGAAGAATCTAAAATAAAATTTAAAACATATTGTTTAACACTTTTTTTTGCTTCCACATAATTCCATATATATTCCATATGTTATTTCATAGTTTTAATGTCTTCAGTATTGTTCTACAATGTAGAAAATAGTCCAAATACAGAAAAAAAACTATGAATGAGTAGGTGTTTTCAAACATTTGACTGAGACTCTATATGTTAAGATACAGATGTTAAGATATGTAAATGAGTACACCCCCTTGAACACAAACAATTTCCAAAATGTTGACAAGACAAAGTTTAATATAACATCTGTTTAACTTATAACGTGAAAGTAAGGTTAATAATATAACTTAGATTACACATTTTTTTTTCAGTTTTACTCAAATTAGGGTGGTGCAAAAATGAGTACACCCCACAACAAAAACTACTACATCTAGTACTTTGTATGGCCTCCATGATTTTTAATGACAGCACCAAGTCTTCTAGGCATGGAATGAACAAGTTGGCGACATTTTGCAACATCAATCTTTTTCCATTCTTCAACAATGACCTCTTTTAGTGACTGGATGCTGGATGGAGAGTGATGCTCAACTTGTCTCTTCAGAATTCCCCAAAGAAAATAATTTCTTTACACGACAAAGGTGAAGGCTACAAGAAGATCAGCAAAGCTTTACTTATCAGTCAGAATACTGTAGCAAAAGTGATACAAAAATTTAAGAAAGATGGAACCACAACCATCTCACAGAGAAATCCAGATTGTCCATGGAAGTTAACACCTCGACAGGCGCGTCTTCTGATGAGAAGGGTTGAAGAAAATCGGCATGCAAGTTCACTGCAGTTATGTAAAGAAATAGAAAGCCAAACTGGGGTGACTATTTCCCATGACACAATACGGCATACACTGCAGAAGAATGGCATGCATGGATGCCGTCCACGAAAGAAGCCTCTCCTAAAGCCCAGGCACAAAAAAGCCCGCCTAGAGTGTGCCAGGGCCCATGCTGACAAAGATGAAGACTACTGGGACTCTGTACTCTGGAGTGATGAGACCAAGATAAATGTTTTTGGAACTGATGGCTTCAAAACTGTATGGCGTCGCAAAGGTGAGGAATACAAAGGAAAATGCATGGTGCCTACAGTGAAACATGGTGGTGGCAGTGTCCTTATGTGGGGCTGCATGAGTGCTGCTGTGTTGGGGAGCTGCATTTCATTGATGGTATCATTAATTCACAGATGTATTGCTCTATACTGAAAGAGAAGAGGGGCGGCACGGTGGTGTAGTGGTTAGCGCTGTCGCCTCACAGCAAGAAGGTCCTGGGTTCGAGCCCCGGGGCCGGCGAGGGCCTTTCTGTGCGGAGTTTGCATGTTCTCCCCGTGTCTGCGTGGGTTTCCTCCGGGTGCTCCGGTTTCCCCCACAGTCCAAAGACATGCAGGTTAGGTTAACTGGTGACTCTAAATTGACCGTAGGTGTGACTGTGAGTGTGAATGGTTGTCTGTCTATGTGTAAGCCCTGTGATGACCTGGCGACTTGTCCAGGGTGTACCCCGCCTTTCACCCGTAGTCAGCTGGGATAGGCTCCAGCTTGCCTGCGACCCTATAGAAGGATAAAGCAGTTAGAGATAATGAATGAATGAATGAATGAAAGAGAAGATGCTACCATCACTCTGTGCCCTTGGTTGTTGTGCACTTTTCCAACATGACTAAACACCCATCTAAGGCCACTGTTGGATTTCTAAAGAAGAACAGGGTGAAAGTGATTCAGTGGCCAAGTATGTATCCTGATCTGAACTCAATTGAACACTGTGGCAGTGGGGGCGTGGTCAAGCGCCGGCCTGTGACAGGAGGGCGGAGTCAGGGAAGGTAAGTGGCAGAATCACTACACCTGTCGTTAATTAATGTTTGTGTGTCTTCCCAGTGACCACGCCCTATTTAAGGAGAGAGAGCGAGAGCAGAGGGAGCTCTCTCCACACCTAGACGGCTGATGTGTGTGCGTGTGTCTGAGTGTGTGGCTGGGAGAGTGTGAAAAGCTGAAAAGCTAAAAATAAAAAGAGTTTTGAGAACTCAGTTCTGTCCTGCCGTCCTTCTGTGCTCCACCCACGTACACGAACCGTCACAGTGGTGCCGAAACCCGGGATGAGCACAGAAGAGAACAGCTCCATGGAGTCCTCCACCTTCGCCGACCTGATCCACACCTTCACCATGGCCCAACAGAGCCAGCACCAGGCGCTGCTCGCCCTCCGAAAGGAGCAAGAACAACAGTTCGAGGCCCTGGTGCTGGCACAACAGAAAGATCGTCGGGCGTTCCGGCACCTCCTCGGGTCGGTGGGGTCCACCATCTCCACCGCCGCGGGCCCTTCCCCCCTCACCTTCACGAAGATGGGCCCGCAGGACGACTTCGAGGCATTCATCACGCTCTTTGAGCAGGTAGCGGAGGCCTCGGGGTGGCCGGTGGAACAGCGCGCGGCGCGCCTCCTCCCACTGCTAACGGGAGAGGCGCAGCTGGCCGCGCTACAGCTCCCCGCCGACCGCCGGCTGGCCTACGCGGACCTTCGCCGGGCCATCCTCCAGCGGGTGGGACGCACCCCGGAGCAACAGCGTTGGCATTTCCGCGCTCTGCGCTTGGAGGAACTCGGCCGGCCGTTCGCGTTTGGCCAGCAACTCCGGGACGCCTGCTGGCGGTGGTTGAGGGCCGACAGCTGCGACGCCGAGGGACTCATCGACCAGGTGGTACTGGAGCAGTTTGTCGCGCGTTTACCAGCGGGAACCGCAGAGTGGGTCCAGTGCCACCGCCCGGCGTCACTGTATCAGGCAATCGAGCTGGCGGAGGACCATCTGGCGGCTGTCCCGACGGCAGGACAGCAGACGACCTCTTCTCTTCTCTCCTTTCTCTCTTTCTCCCCTCTTCGCCCTGTTCCTCCACCATGGAGGCGGAGGCCGGTGCCACCTCAGCCGGCCCGCCGCACCCGCGGTGCCCTCCCGTGTCTCCCTTCTGTGTCCGTCTCTCTCCCCCCTCAGGTGAGTGAGCCCTAGAGCACTAGTGCAGAGAGGAAGCCCGGGCCGGTTCGCTGGCATGGCGGGGAGCCGGGCCACCTCCAACAGCAGTGCTCAGTAATGGAGGTGGGCGCGGTGGTTCGGATCCCCGACGCGCCGGGAGCCGCCCTCGATCGGGCCGGAGCGTATCGCATACCGGTGAGTATCCAAGGGGATACATATCAGGTGTTGGTGGATTCTGGCTGTAATCAGACCTCAATCCACCAAAGCCTGGTGCAGGACGAGGCATTGGGGGGAGCACAATTGGTGAAGGTGTTGTGTGTGCACGGGGATGTTCACAACTACCCTTTAGTGTCGGTCCACATTTTTTTTCGAGGGGAAAAATTTGTAGTGAAGGCGGCGGTTAATCCTCGCCTTACCCACTCTCTAATTTTGGGGACTGATTGGCCAGGATTTCGGGATTTAATGACGCATTTAGTGAAGAGTGGGTCCTGTCATTTAACAGGGGGAGGTCCTGGTGTCGCATTGGCGGGAGCAGCTGTCACAGAGCCGTCTACGTCATCTCCGCGTCAGAGTGAGGAGCCGCCGGCTCCTCCTCCCTCTCTCGGGGAATCCCTCACGGATTTCCCGTTAGAGCAGTCGCGAGACGAGACTCTGCGGCATGCGTTTGACCAAGTGAGAGTAATTGATGGTCAAACGCTCCAGCCGAACGCCACCCCATCCTTCCCCTACTTCGCGATTATGAAGGATAGATTATACCGAGTGATGCAGGACACTCAAACTAGAGAGCGAGTCATGCAGCTTTTAATTCCGAAGAGCCACCGGGAATTGGTATTCCTGGCGGCTCACTTTAATCCCATGGCTGGACACTTAGGGCAGGATAAAACACTAGCCCGAATAATGGCCCGGTTCTATTGGCCAGGGATTCGCGGCGATGTCCGTAGGTGGTGTACGGCATGCCGCGAATGCCAGTTAGTAAATCCAGCGGCCATTCCAAAAGTGCCTTTGCGCCCTCTACCGTTAATCGAGACCCTGTTCGAACGAATTGGGATGGATCTCGTCGGGCCATTAGATCGGTCAACACGAGGGTACCACTTTATATTAGTTCTAGTGGACTATGCAACGCGATACCCGGAAGCAATGCCTCTGTGCAATATCTCAGCATGCATTATTGCCGAGGCACTCTTCCGCGTTATCTCCCGAGTTGGAATCCCGAAAGAGATTCTGACTGACCAAGGCTCCCCGTTTATGTCACATACACTGAACAAACTGTATGGGTTGTTGGGTATTGAGCCGATCCGCACCAGCGTGTATCACCCACAAACAGACGGTTTAGTTGAACGGTTCAATCGCACCCTCAAGAACATAATTAAAAAATTCGTAAGTGAGGACGCACGTAATTGGGATAGATGGCTCGAACCCTTGCTCTTTGCAGTGCGAGAGGTCCCCCAAGCCTCCACGGGGTTCTCCCCATTTGAATTATTATACGGGCGTAAGCCACGCGGCATCCTAGATGTGCTGCGGGAAAATTGGGAGGAGGGACCTTCACCAAGTAAAAACGAAATCCAATACGTTATGGACCTGCGCGCAAAACTCCACACACTCACGCACCTAACTCAGGAGAATTTGCGGCAGGCCCAAGAACGGCAGACCCGCCTGTATGACAAGGGTACGTGCCTTAGGGAGTTCGCACCGGGAGAGAAAGTACTCATACTGTTGCCCACATTGAGCTCCAAATTAGTCGCCAAGTGGCAAGGACCCTTTGAGGTCACACGGCGAGTTGGGGACGTTGACTATGAGGTGAGGCGAACGGATAGGGGTGGGGCGCTACAGATTTACCACCTCAACCTGCTCAAACTCTGGAACGAGGAGGTCCCCGTGGCGTTGGTGTCGGTGGTTCTGGAGAAGGCGGAGCTGGGGCCGGAGGTGCAAAAGGGAACATTGGCATCGTGTACCTCTCCGGTCCCCTATGGAGACCACCTCTCCCCGACCCAACTCGCGGAGGTTGCCCAGTTGCAGACCGAGTTTTCGGACGTGTTCTCGCCCCTGCCCGGCCGCACCAACCTCATAGAGCACCACATTGAGATGCCCCCGGGGGTGGTAGTGCATAGCCGCCCTTACAGGTTACCCGAGCACAAGAAAAAAGTGGTTCGGGAAGAACTCGAGGCCATGCTCGAAATGGGCATCGTCGAGGAGTCCCACAGTGACTGGAGCAGCCCGGTGGTCTTGGTACCCAAGGCTGATGGGTCGGTCCAGTTCTGTGTCGACTATAGAAAAGTCAACGCGGTGTCTAAATTCGATGCGTACCCAATGCCTCGTATTGATGAGTTGCTCGATCGGCTAGGCACGGCTCGTTTTTACTTGACACTGGATTTAACAAAGGGTTATTGGCAGATCCCCTTGACTCCACTATCCTGGGAAAAAACGGCCTTTTCCACACCATTCGGCTTACACCAATTCGTCACACTTCCTTTTGGGCTGTTTGGGGCGCCCGCTACGTTTCAGCGGCTGATGGACAGGGTCCTTCACCCCCACGCCACCTATGCGGCCGCATACCTTGACGATATCATTATTTATAGTAATGACTGGCAGCGGCACTTACAACACCTGAGGGCCATCCTTAAGTCACTGAGGCGAGCGGGTCTCACAGCCAACCCAAAGAAGTGTGCAATTGGGCGGGTGGAAGTATGGTATCTGGGCTTCCACTTGGGCAACGGGCAGGTGCATCCCCAAATTAACAAGACAGCAGCAATTGCGGCCTGCCCGAGGCCCAAGACCAAAAAGGGGGTGAGACAGTTCCTGGGGCTGGCTGGCTACTATCGTAGGTTTATACCTAATTATTCGGACGTCACCAGCCCGCTGACTGATCTCACTAAAAAGGGGGCACCAGATCCGGTCCAGTGGACGGAGCAATGCCAGCGGGCTTTCTCTGAGGTAAAGGCTGCACTGTGCGGGGGGCCACTATTACACTCCCCTGACTTTTCTCTCCCTTTTATGTTACAGATGGATGCGTCGGACAGAGGGCTGGGGGCCGTGTTGTCCCAGGAGGTGGAGGGGGAGGATCGTCCCGTGCTGTACATCAGCAGAAAGCTGTCGGTACGCGAGGGATGCTACAGCACGATAGAAAAGGAGTGCCTCGCGATCAAGTGGGCGGTTCTCGCCCTCCGCTACTACCTGCTGGGGCGCCCTTTCACCCTCTGTTCGGACCACGCGCCCCTCCAGTGGCTCCACCGCATGAAGGATGCCAACGTGTGGATCACCCGTTGGTATCTGGCACTCCAACCCTTTAATTTCAAGGTGATCCATAGGCCGGGGGCACAGATGGTTGTGGCGGACTTTCTCTCCTGTCAAGGGGGGGGGGGGGGGAGTCGGCTGCAGGCCGGACAGCTGCCCGGCCTGAGTCAGGCGGTGGGGGTATGTGGCAGCGGGGGCGTGGTCAAGCGCTGGCCTGTGACAGGAGGGCGGAGTCAGGGAAGGTAAGTGGCAGAATCACTACACCTGTCGTTAATTAATGTTTGTGTGTCTTCCCAGTGACCGCGCCCTATTTAAGGAGAGAGAGCGAGAGCAGAGGGAGCTCTCTCCACACCTAGACGGCTGATGTGTGTGCATGTGTCTGAGTGTGTGGCTGGGAGAGTGTGAAAAGCTGAAAAGCTAAAAATAAAAAGAGTTTTGAGAACTCAGTTCTGTCCTGCCGTCCTTCTGTGCTCCACCCACGTACACGAACTGTCACAAACACCTATGGGGAATTCTGAAGAGACCAGTTGAGCATCACTCTCCATCCAGCATCCAGTCACTAAAAGAGGTCATTGTTAAAGAATGGAAAAAGATTGATGTTGCAAAATGTCACCAACTTGTTCATTCCATGCCTAGAAGACTTGGTGCTGTCATTAAAAATCATGGAGGCCATACAAAGTACTAGAAGTAGTAGTTTTTGTTGTGGGGTGTACTCATTTTTGCACCACCCTAATTTGAGTAAAACTGAAAAAAATGTGTACTCTAAGTTATATTATTAACCTTACTTTCACGTTATAAGTTAAACAGATGTTATATTAAACTTTGTCTTGTCAACATTTTGGAAATTGTTTGTGTTCACTGAGATATTGTTTAAAATGTTACTTTTCAAAGGGGGTGTACTCATTTACGCTGAGCACTGTATTAATATCTGTTGTCACACACTGTGTCCTTTAAATCAGATACTGGAGCTGAAAAAGAATTGACAAAACTCTTGCTTTTTTCCCCAAAATATTTTTCTGTTGATTTTTGGATTTTCAGGAAATAAGTAAAAACTTGCCTTATATTTTGTTAGTATTTATTATTTGAAGAAGCTGGGGCAAATCACTTGTACCTTTATCAGCCGGAATTGCTACTTTTAATTGAATTGCTACTTTTGTTTTATTAGATGTCTGGAAAAGTCACATCCTGATGTATTTCTTTGTTTTTGACCATTAACCAGGAGGAGAAAGAAAAAAACAGAGGCCTTAAACACAGCTCTTAACCCAGTCGTATCTAAGTTCCATGTTTGTATTGCATCCTGCCTCAACTGTAAGTCACTTTGGATAAAAAGTGGAAAAAGTAATAATGAATATGTTAATTCACACTGGATGTTGCTCTCCTCTATAAGACTGCTGAATAGTGTAATCTAATTGCAAAAATTATTCCAGCTGGTAGAAGCACATGTACAATATATAATATCAATATAGCACAGAATGAATTACAGATATAAATTATGAATATTGAGTGGTATTGGTTCAGAAATACTATAAACAAGTGTCCAATCAGCATAATAACTGCCACTATAGAATAAACTGCCACTGACAAGTCATTACTTTTCTACATGCCTTTATTCAATAATATGTGAGTGATCGTTCAATGTGCTTACATATTTCTAAGTGAGAGTAATTTCATCATCCACAACTCAAGCTGAAACTGGCTCACTAAGCCAGAGGAGGAGGGGGGAAAAAATCAATGAACATAATTTCTGTAGTTCCCTTTAATGTTTGTGTACCAAGTACATAAGTGCAAACAGCATCCATTACACTAACTTTTTTCTCATAATCACATAAGGCAAAGGTTTTTAGTGGAGATTAAATAATAATAATAATAATAATAATAATGAGAAGAGGGGCGGCACGGTGGTGTAGTGGTTAGCGCTGTCGCCTCACAGCAAGAAGGTCCGGGTTCGAGCCCCGTGGCCGGCGAGGGCCTTTCTGTGCGGAGTTTGCATGTTCTCCCCGTGTCCGCGTGGGTTTCCTCCGGGTGCTCCGGTTTCCCCCACAGTCCAAAGACATGCAGGTTAGGTTAACTGGTGACTCTAAATTGACCGTAGGTGTGAATGTGAGTGTGAATGGCTGTCTGTGTCAATGTGTCAGCCCTGTGATGACCTGGCGACTTGTCCAGGGTGTACCCCGCCTTTCGCCCGTAGTCAGCTGGGATAGGCTCCAGCTTGCCTGCGACCCTGTAGAACAGGATAAAGCGGCTACAGATAATGAGATGAGATGAGATAATGAGAAGAAGAAAAGGGCGGCACGGTGGTGTAGTGGTTAGCGCTGTCGCCTCACAGCAAGAAGGTCCGGGTTCGAGCCCCGTGGCCGGCGAGGGCCTTTCTGTGCGGAGTTTGCATGTTCTCCCCGTGTCCGCGTGGGTTTCCTCCGGGTGCTCCGGTTTCCCCCACAGTCCAAAGACATGCAGGTTAGGTTAACTGGTTACTCTAAATTGACCGTAGGTGTGAGTGTGAATGGTTGTCTGTGTCTATGTGTCAGCCCTGTGATGACCTGGCGACTTGTCCAGGGTGTACCCCGCCTTTCGCCTGTAGTCAGCTGGGATAGGCTCCAGCTTGCCTGCGACCCTGTAGAAGGATAAAGCAGCTAGAGATAATGAGATGAGATGAGAAGAAGAAAAAGAAGAAGCCAAGTGATTAAGCTTGCACAAAAATTAAGATGCATAGAGAATCAGCCATTTCATTTTACCTTGTTAGCATCTTTAACAGAAAAGGAAAAGATAACATGGAAATAAACAAATAAAAAATTACGAAATAACAATCAAAAAATCAGTAACAGTAATGTAACAGCTGTTAAAACTCCATCCATTAACTGTATCCATTATCCTGTGTAGGGTAGCAGGCAAGCTGGAGCCTATCCCAGCTGACTGTGGGCGAGAGGCAGGGTACACCCTGGACAAGTCGCCAGGTCATTGCAGGGCTGACACATAGAGACAAACAACCATTCATACACACATTCAAACCTATGGTCAATTTAGAGTCACCAATTAACCAAACCTGCATGTCTTTGGACTGTGGGGGAGACCGGAGCACCTGAAGGAAACCGACGCAGATGCGGGAAGAACATGCAAACCAGGGCTTTGAACCAGAATTTTTTTCCTATTGGTTCGTTCCGAACAGAAACAGAATTTTAACGTTTCCGGTTTTGGGTTCCACCATTAAATAGACGTTCCCGAACCGGTTAGAACAAAAAATTTTCGTTCCCAGAACGGTTAATTACGTTCCCTGTCAGCTGTTTAACAAATGGCTATAAAATTATGTCTCTGTCTCATCCAGCTTAAGCCAAATGTAGGCTAATTCTATTACAACCTTCATTAAATAAGACAAGAAATAATTCAAAACAATTATTATTTCAAATGTTGGCGATTTGGATTCTCAGTATGTCTTCCCATCTACACAAACAGAAAAAGTGCCAAAAATGAAAGATAATTCGTTTAGTGCGTTACCAAAGGCTAGTCAGGCCCTATAGAGGGCTACCGCATGACGTCACCGCGCCGCGAGATTTTGTTAGGCGCCATATTGGAAGACCAAGTACACATCTATGCAAGTACATACATACATAAAACAAACTACACCTGAAATGTAGCCAGGGCCGGTTCTGCCCTAATCTGGACCCGGGTGCAACATCGCGCAACCCCCCCCCCCCCTCCCCCCCCCAAAAAAAAGCACCAGTCTAAATCAGGACAACCATCACATAACTATAACTATAAACATTTTAGATCAACTATTTTAACTAAATGGGCTATAATAAATAAGCTTGCAGGCAGCCACGGCAGGCTGCCTCAGAAAAGTAACCATTCAATGACACAACTGAAAGCCTGCAGCCACGGCGGGCTGCCTCAGAAAAGTAACCATTTGTCCTACCTTAAAACTCGTTTTGCATTTTCTGCCTCCTTTTTTGTATTTTCGACCCTCCGTTTATTTTTTTTCCTTTTCTGAAAACCCGATTTGTGTCCAGACATTTTGTTCTGCTACCAACGAACTAACTCGTCAGGTCTCGTCTCTCGAGCCCGCGATGATTCCCGTGGGAAGGGCAACAATTGATACATTTTTACAAACAGCCAATAGGGAGGTTGCAACGTTCAGGCTCTTCTTTGCTCAGACACTCAGTAATGCACTTACTCACTTATTATCACGTGGAGACATGATAGTAGTCCACCCTCCCGCTCTCTCCATTCAGTCAGTGAACGTCACACAGGAAGTGAACCCCAGCGGGTCATAGAAACTTGCGCAGGAGAAGAATGACTTTTTTTATTTGTAGGCTACGGAAACTTTGAGGAACAAAATAAAAACCGGTATTAACCGGTTACCATTATTTTAAAAAAGCGTTTCTGTTCCGGAGCATAAAAAATAAAGTTTCTGGTTTCGTTTCTGTTCCATGTGAAATAGAAAAAGTTCCCGGTTTTCGTTTTCGTTCCTTGAACCGGTTCAAAGCCCTGATGCAAACTCCACACAGAAAGGCCCCCGTCAGCCACTGGGCTCGAACCCAGAACCTTCTTGCTGTAAGGTGACAGTGCTAACCTCTACGCCACCCCCAATTTATTTTATTTCACCTAGCAATTCCAGGCAGCATTAATTCAGTTTTAAAACCTGATTTACTACAGAATCACTGAATAATTTATAAAGCATCCAACATTATACCTCCCAATCCAAGCATGTATTATTTCGACACAAAATGTGACTAAAAAAAAAAAAATGCAGACACCCCACCCCCCCACCACCAATTTTAGCATGATGTATCTACATTTTCTAGTAGGTCATTCAGCTTGTCTTATATTTTATTATTATTTTAATTGTATGTAACAAAACCCTTCAAATCACACTTTTCTTTGTAGGCAATGGTCACATGACACCAACAGTATTTCAATGTCTGTTTAATAGAATTGCTACTTTTATATTTTATTAATTGTCTGGAAAAGTCACATTTCAATGCATTTCTTTGTTGTTGACCATTAGGAAGGAGAAAAAACAAAAAAATAAAAGCCACTGTCAAGCCCTTGAACACAATCTAAGCTCTATTTTTGTACTGTATGCTGCCTCATTTGTAATCACTTTGGATTTAAAAAAAAAAAAACGTTTATCTCATACTAGAGGTTTAACTTTGCTATACCATTGAATAGTATAATGTAACGGGTCATTAACCTGCATTCACTTCATATAGAAACCATACACACACAAAATTATATATATATATATATATATATATATATATATATATATATATATATATATATAAACTCTCCATCCATTATCCGTAACCGCTTATCCTGTGCAGGGTTGTGGGCAAGCTGGAGCCTATCCTAGCCGACTATGGGTGAGAGACGGGGTACACCCTAGACAAGTCAGCAGATCATCGCGGGGCTGACACATAGAGACAAACAACCATTCACGCTCACACACACACACACATATATATATATATATATATATATATATATATATATATATATATATATATATATATATGACAGTTTGTTGCAGTAGCAGCTCATCCATAGAGGCAGGTGATGTAGAGCCCCACCATTTATAGCAGTCATTCAACAAAATTTAATCTTCATGAAGTCCTGATTCACAACTCCATACAATTTAAGTTCCAGTGGATACTATTTACCTTTTTTGAGTCACAATTTTAAAAAATGTTATTTAGCAAAACCAAATTGATTTGCTCATGTTTCTAGATGATGTGCAATCATTGCGAGTTGTTATTGCAAATAGTGGTCAAAAATGGGAACTGCAACAAGCTCTAAGAGACATCCACATGGGCTTTGTTTTCTGTCGCATGTTCATTCTTTTAACATTTTCAGTGGAGGAGGAGGAGCATCCAGGAGAGTTAATGGCACAGCTGCCAATATATTGCTTTGTAGCAAATAATAAGCAATTATTGGACAAGGTTGAACAAAATATCGTGATTTGTTTGTGGTGAACAAGCAATTATTTGCCAATGCTGAAGGCAGAGGCACATAATTGCTTGCAAGACACGAACAAATCATGACATTTTGTGAAAACCAAGTTTAATAAATGTTTTATCATTCAATATTTTTTTTGAAATACTGATTATAAAGTTCGTGTGATGTTGACAGAAGTGCGAAGTAACTGCGCATGAGCAGACCATTATTTGCAGCAAAATTGCTTTCCACCATGATGTGCATGAGCAGATCATTATTTGTAGCAAGTTATTTGCAGTTCACTCAGTCAATCAAAATGGTGTAAAAAATAATTTAAAGATAATCTGAATTAAATGTAGTAAATATCTACAAAATATCAGTGTAAGTGCAGTGTGTCCATGATGTACAAAACCATTTCTATTGTAAGATATATTGTAAAGTTTGAGAGAGAGAAAAGGGGATTAAGAAGTGAACAATGTTTGCCCATCAGAAATGCATGTGAAATACCCGTTTTCCCAATCAAAGAAAAAAAGTCTCCATTTTCTGATGCCCATTTTCTGATTGTGTGCAGGTGATGAGGTTTAGTTAGAGGGCAATTCCATGTAAATGTCAACCTCACCATGCAAAAATAAAGCAACATGTAAAACATCAAAACCACTCCCAGAGATATCACCTAGGCCTGTATTTTACAGATGTGAATAAGTTGAACCAATTTGTAACCAACCTAATATGTCACTGTCAGTCTTTCTTTCTTATAATGTAAAACCCAAGCTAAAATCAACTTTGATCATGTACAATTCTATATTATTGCCACAAGCCACAGAAATGTATGCTAAAATCCACAAAACAGCAAAACAATAGCCATCCTAAATATTATTTAAGAACTTTGATAGTTTTAGCTGATATTTAGAGAGTTTTTCAAAGGGTTATGGTGGTTAAATTGCTGATTTTCTAAACATATGCCATGTCTATTTCAGACGCGTCACATCCATAACGGAATTTCGTCACATCCATAACGCTGACTTTTCCTTCCGAAACTCTGCACGAAATACAAAATATTTTAAACAAAGATTTTTTAATATTCACCTTGGACCCCTCTATCAAATGGATATCTCCATTTCGACATTAGGTTTACAACTTCACAGAGTTTGATAAAAATGTACAGTCACCCAAGAAAAGTGATACTTTTTCTGTCACATCCATAACGCATCTTTTATTGGCATTTTCTGGCATGCCCTAGATGTACTATGGGAAGTGTTCTTGTTCTATCACTTCTCCAGTATGGTACAGCCTTAAAATATGCAACACCTGTTTAAATACTGGGAGACAATAAAACATGCACTGGGTCATTTGTTGCCATTTTGAGTTCAAGTGTCACGTCCATAACGCTGGAATTGCTCTAGACTGGAAATTGTGCTGAAACCTGAAAATTCTGGTTAACATTACCTCAAAGTAGATAGATAGTATATTCATTAGATAGTAGCTTATAGCATCAGTGAAGTGTGATAGCCTCTCAACTTAATTTTGTTAGAGGCCATGTCATTATTAATGTCATCCTGCACCACCAAAATTTGTTGAGAGCCAAGAGCAGAGCAGCTGGCCACATGGCCAAGAGCAGCTGCAGGTCTGCAGTCCTCTCAATAACTGCCGGCAACTGGCGATTTTGCCGCCTACAAACGCTCCATTGCCGGCTACTCACAGTGTTTTTTCAAAGAATTGAAATTCATAAGATTTTACTTCATAATTTATACTTCATAAAAATAAAATTTCCCCCATCTATTTTTATAAGACATTCTTTTATTCACTCAAAAATCGGTTGTTTTAGACAGTAGGCCTAAGAATTCTGTTCGGGTATGCGGACAGCCTAGACTTGACAGATACATTGCATTATGCGTGCACGTGCGTTATGTGTAACTGTGGTGTTCACCCGGAGCTGTTCAACACTACATAAGGCTTACAAAAAGCCAAAAAATGTCGGGGAAGTGCCAGGCAAACATCAGCGACTTTATCGCTGCAGAAAGGTCGAAAACACAAGGTAATAAGACTGTGACAGGTCCTCCAGTGTTTGCTGTAAACATGTAACAAACCATGCTTGGAAAGTGACTATTTCTTTTTTATTTTCTCCAGCTTCTGGGAGAAACATTGGAGCGATAACAGATCTAGGTTAACATGCAGCGCTTCGCTGTAGGGCCTATAGTATCTGGCCCCGCACGTTTTTGCAAATTAATATAGCATATGGATAGTTAGCCATTCCATATATATATATATATAGTCCATTGTGTGTGCGTATCAGGGTTAAAAACGTTCTTTGCTGTATTAAAATGATGTATGTCGGTCATTTTGTTAGGCCTAACGTTACATGCTTGGACAATTAACTCAAGTTAGTGGTGAAGTGCTAGCTATTAACTGTGGTAAGCAGGCCTAATTATGTATGCTTTATCGTGGGCCGTCATTAAGTGTCATTTATTTGTATGCGGCCCCCAGAACAAGCATATGATGATGATATCAAATCCAATACCGGCAACCTGTTAAGACCGGGATTAATGTGATCGTCTTTTGTCACTCTTCAAAATAAATAAAACTTGATAATTTTGTGAATGTTTTTATTGTTTATGAGGTCCCTGAGCATCTTAGCATGTTGTTTTGGCTTCCCTGTATCAGGTAGATCTAATGTCTGCTTGTATACGTATAAAGATGCCTTTTATCATGTTGGAAAATGTTTAGAAATGAATCCTTGTTAGTTTTAAAAGTTTTTAATTTTCCGGTGACCGCAAATACTAGCCTTAAGGCCGATATATTAAAGTCAAAATGGCGCGAAATTGTTAAACACACCGAGACCAGAGCTTGTACAAGAAGTAAAGGGGATTACAGTGATGATGAGGACTTTGATGGCTTCTGAACAATTTCCAATATTAGATCATAAATATTTTTATGAATGCTATAAGCTGTGTGACTGTGAATATGATATTTACTAAAGTTCTGTTAGAACATTTCAATACAATTGACTTGTTTATAATAGTTTGAAATACAAATGATGTACAGTATTTGTCACTTTTTCTAAGTTCTAATGAATAACTGATTGAAATTGTATTCTTGTGTCAGTCTTTTTTATTTTTAAAATTTATATTTGTACATATTAACACACTAAATGATCTTCAGATCATGAATATAATTTTTGTATCCAAATTTTGCATTCAGGATCACTCAGAATTCACCATTTAACATCTACATTTTCAAAATTTTCCAGGGGAGGACCCCTGGACCCCCCTCTTTTTTATACATCGCGGCGGCGGCTAATGCAGCCTCCGCTCAGGTTACGCTTAACCTCTGCCTACTACTCTTTCTTACTTGCCCCTTTCTCAGAAATACATTGAGAGGGCTGGGTCTGAGTGAACGTTATCACTCTATATCATAAAAAGTGATTAAAAACTGAAAAGTATCAACGTTACTCTCGAACAACATTGATATATCCCATTCCTACATCTTCAAAAAGAGGGATGATTACTTTCTCATCTCATCTCATCATATGAAATATAAAAGCACAGACTGTACTTTAATATTTCAGAGAATTGCTTTAATATTTTAGAGTACCAGAGAATTGCATCATAATTGGATTTTTATTAGAAATTGTGCAATCTAATTTGTATCGTCTAAAATAAACAACCCCACACTGGATAGCTTTAAATCCAGGATGTTCTCTGCAGCAGAAACAACTAGCCATACTTCAATGTCTTGTTACAATTTCAATTACAGAGGATTAGTAGGTGTTCTCAGACTGGTCATGCAGGGTGCAGCATCAGAATGATCAAACATCAGGAGTTTTAACATCAGGAGGCCACTGGGCTCCAGACTGACACTCAAACCAAGAGATACACTAACAAGTGCAGAGACATCGCTCATATTTTTAGGATGGGTCTTTTTTAGGATAGGCTGTAATCTCACCATGACCTTCATCACGACCTTAATATTTCCTTCTGCAACTCATCCTGCCTCAGGCTGCTGAGCTCCGCTTGCACGGGATACAATGCTTTCCATGCATGTGCCTTCACTCCTGGAAGCTTATAGCCAATACAGTCCTTGACCTGTGTATTGATTATGGATTTATTTGCAACTGTAAGAAGAGAGCTGAGCCTCTAAAGCTTCTGACACACCACGTCGATATTTAGCGGAAATCAAAGCTAAATGATGACCATCTCATGTCAGTTAATGTGTCCTATAAAAAGTTGCACTCAGACACACTGTAAAATCAAAAAGCTTATAGTGGACATGCATGCATTGTATGCTTGGTTCCTGTGTAAATGAAAACACCTCATTTTACCCAAAGGGGACAGTAGTTGGTACTGTATTTCCTTTAAAAAGGAAATAAAGAAAAGGAAATAAACAGGAATATACTATATTGCATAAAGACAAAAGCTGTTGGTCCTATTTTCATGCTCCTGACACAGGTGCAATTGTACATCCATCCATCATCTGTAACCACTTACCCTGTGCAGGGTCGCAGGCAAGCTGGAGCCTATCCCAACTGACTATGGGCAAGAGGCAGTGTACACCCTGGACAAGTCGCCAGGTCATCGCAGGGCTGACACATAGACAAAAACCATTCACACTCACACCTACGGTCAATTTAGAGCCACCAATTAGCCTAACCTGCATGTCTTTGGACTGTGGGGGAAACCGGAGCACCTGGAGGA
This sequence comes from Neoarius graeffei, assembly GCF_027579695.1. Lineage (NCBI taxonomy): Eukaryota > Metazoa > Chordata > Actinopteri > Siluriformes > Ariidae > Neoarius > Neoarius graeffei. The sequence goes on from NC_083580.1 coordinate 46,314,899, forward strand.
AACCCACGCAGACACAGGGAGAACATGCAAGCTCCACACAGAAAGGCCCCCGTTGGCCACTGGGCTCGAACCCAGAACCTCCTTGCTGTAAGGTGACACTGCTAATCACTACACCACCATGCTGCCCTGCAGTTGTACAAAAGGGCTGATTTTGAACATACTGTCAAAAGATAGACATATTAAATAAATTGACTGCTCCTAGTTCTCTATAAAAAGTGAAGGCATTGGCAGTTCAGCAAACATTTTCATAACATACAATTCAATGGACTTATTATCATACTGGAAGAAATAAACAGCTTAAGATAACTGGCATGATTCGAACTGCCATTTATATTCGTGTTTCATATTGCGAAACATCCACATAACAAATTAGCAACTATAAACGTCTATCCACTTACTTTCTCTCAAAGTTAATAAGCCAAAAAAAAAAAATGCAGCTTGTTACCATGAAACCACAACTTCTGCCTGTGCTTAGACCTTCTTATGTCAGAAAACTGGTGACGACTTCTATAAATGTTAAATAAATGTCTCTTTACAGAAAAACCTCACCATATCAACAATTATAAAAGTTGCCTTCGTTAATTAACAACCTGTTTATAAGGCTTAGATTATGTTGTCCATCTGACATAAAAGTCCCTGTGTAAGTTGTTAGTACAAAAATGCTAACCGTTAAGGTCTTTACACGTACATCTTTACACATTTAATAGTAGTCAAACAGTAATCTGTCCCACAAAAGCCAGCACTATTTGACAAGGGAAACAAAAATTATCAAGATAATGAGTTTAAAGACAAGGTCTGGAAATTCCCTGCGTTCTTGCCTTCTTTTCAGCATAGGATGTACCCAAACACCCTCCCCCCTTATTTTGTAAAAGAATGAGCATCAGCTCATCATCACTTGTTGCCTCCATCGTTGACTTATACGTGGAATGCTCGCATAATTGTGTCGCGTTTAATGTGAATATTAATGCTGTGTTAAATTTGTCAATTTTTTTGGGACATTCGCATCATTCACATCACACTGTTTGTGTAAAGACCTTTAGAATGAGTACATTAATGTTAAACTGTTTCTGTCAGATCTGATGTGATAGAACATTTAGCAACAGCTTCTGACTAATCAAATTCAAGAATTCAACAGTGCTGTGGTATAATGAGACATTTTACATATATGTCCTCTATTCTACAATAAGATATTTTCACTTGCTCATATGTAATTTTTGCAGAGTAGGTCCACAGCGCAGCGGACAAAGGCTGCTCGACAAGTGACTATTCAACAACAATGTAAAGGACAACAGCTGGCTTGGTGTGTCAGGTCCCTCAGAGAAGCAGCCTTGCAAAATGCAAAATAAAGTGCACATTTTACAGGGTGGATTGCCAGTTTGAATATATGCGCACACATTCCTGCCTCTACCTTCTCGTCGTTGATGCTCCCTAGGGCACTGCCAAGGTGGTTGCTGGGTGATTAATGGGACTTACTTACATTCGAGCGTAAACACATTAAAACAAAGTAACAGCGTGCCTAAGGGTCCTCTGGGTGTCCACTGTGAAAACAGTGGAAACTAATTAGAGCTTTTCACAGCTTGCTGTTTGGATTGCACTGCCATAACGTGTCAGGCCATGAGCTGTACGATACCACTGGGAGAACCGAGTATCCACCAAGGCTGTATAACTACATCCAACAGGCAAAATATGTAAACTAATCTAGCAGTCAAGACTACACATATACACAATGTATTTCCTTCAAATTAAGCTAATATACAGTGATCTGCCACCAAAAGCACCATGTTCTAAGTTGTTTAACACATCTAGATGTAAATATGAGGAAATTAATGCTGAAATTGTGATCCATCTTCTCATTCAACTTTTAATCTCAAACCCAAATGGCTTCAGTGTATAACAAAAACAGCTGAATTGGTCTTGCCATTCCAATACTTCTGGAGAACACTTCTGAAATACACCTTTAAAAATATGCTGTTTAGGATTGTTATATTTCAGCCACTCTCACTCCTCCTTTCAAACCATTCCCATTGCTAAGATTTCAACTAATTAATTTTACATCCGCTCTCACATAACTTGTGTTGAACCTGTGGCATCAGAATAATAATGCTTTGATTAGTCACCAGGAGAGCAAATGTTTCAGACCAGTCATCTTCTCCACAAACATTCAAAATGAGAAATAAGAATATTTCACACTCAAACACAGTTTTGAAAATGGCAGTGCAAGTGCAACATCAAGAGAGCAGATTTTCAGAGAAAGAAAATAAGATTATTGGCAGCCTTGATAAAGACTGAGTTTTAAAAAGGGTTATTTAAACACACACACACACACACACACACACACACACACACACACACACTTGCAATTCTCACTGAATATATGAGAGAAATCCAATCCTTGGCTATGTTTGTATTACAAACATGACTGGATAATTACATTTTTTTTTGCTCAGAACAGATTTTTCCATCTTGCCAGTTCACACTTGTAAATATAAAATGATCCATATCTACTCATAACTGTCCCTGAAACACCCCAAATGCACATTGCTATCAGTTTTGAATGAATCACATGCATCAGGAACCACAAAAAACTTTAGGTGACAATAAGACAGTCCATCATATTAGAACCAACAACAGAATGGGCTAGTTACCAAGCCTGAAATGCAATTTTCCCTAGAGGACTATAGACAGCTTTTCAGCTGTATATGATCAGGTTGAGGAGATGAAAAAAGGTTAGATGGCTAACTTTGACTGTTTTTGCAGCTATCGCTGGCACTGTTGTTTTGTTGTGCTTCTGATATTGGGTGATGACAGCAGTGATACAGATGTAGACAAATTTGTTGGTACCCTTCCAGGAAAAAACAAGAACCCACAAATATCTCTGAAATAACTTGAAACTGACAAAAGTTAATGGCATCCATCATTGTTTATTCTATGTTTAACACAAATCAGACTTTGCTTTTGATTCAACTGAATATTTTACAGAACAAAACAAATGAAAATGGCATGGACAAAAATGATGGTACCCTTAGCTTAATATTTTACCTTTCGCAACAATCACTGCTAACAAGTGATCTCTGTAGCTCTCAATGAGACTTCTGCATCTGCCAACAGGTCATCTTGCCCACCCTTCCTGAGCAAACTGCTTTAGCTGGCTCAGGTTTGAAGGGTGCCTTTTCCACACTGCATGTTTCAGCTCTTTACAGAGATGTTCGATAGGATTCAGGTCAGGCCTCATAGAAGGCCACTTTAGAATAGTCCAATGTTTTGTTCTTTGCCATTCTTGGGTGCTTTCAGCTGTGTTTTGGGTCTTTAGCCTGTTGGAGGACCCATGACCTGTGACTGAGACAGTGCTTTCTGACATTGAGTAGTACGTTTCGCTCCAGAATACCTTGATAGTCTTGAGATTTCATTGTGTCCTGCACAGATTCATGGCACCCTGTGTCAGACGCAGCAAAGCAGCCCCACATCATAACCAAGTCTCCTCCGTGTTTCACAGTAGATATGGTAATCTTTCCTTTGAAAGCTTCATTTTTTCCCCTCTGTGGACATAGAGCTGATGTGACTTGCCAATAAGCTTGAGTTTTATTTCACCTGTCCAAAGGACATGCTCCCAGAAACCTTGTGGCTTGTCAATATGTATTTTAATTTTTTTTTAAAAAAAAGGCAACCCAGACTAGAATTTAAGTTTTTCTTTCAACAATGGAGTCCTCCTGGGTTTTCTTCCATTGACCCCATTGTCACTCAAAAAGTGACAGATGGTACAAATAGACTTTGCTGTACCTTGACCTTGGAGTTCAACTTATCTCTTTGGAAGTTGCCCATGGCTCTTTGTCTACCATTGGCACTATCCTTTTGTTCAATCTGTGATGGATTTTCCTCTTGCAGTCACATCCAGGAAGGTTGATTACAATTCCATGGAACCTAAACTTTTTAATAATATTTACAACTGTATGCACAGGATGACTGAATGACTGATTACAAGATTGAAAACACCTGTGATACTCACAAAGGTTAAACAATTATTTTGAAATATCAATATAATCCAATTATTTACAATCTTTTCTCAGGGTACCAACAAATCTGTCCAGGCTATTTTAGAATATCCTTGTTAAAATAAAACATTTCTTTTCAAACTTTTTTTTTTTTGCTTTACTCTACAACATACCAAAGGCATGCAAGCATATATGAGAAAATGGCTTTTAATTTCATTACTTTTCATGAGGAATAAAGCATTGTTTCAACAAGCTGTAAGAGTACCAACAAATTTGTCCACATCTGTATGTGCATGCAGCTTGTGAAAAAGCCATGCAAATTCCAGTCTGACCGTCCTCGTTCATGTCACATGGCCACTTGTCAGATATGTATATGCTCTAGAACTACATACAAAATTCACTGAGGTCGAATTTGAAAAGATTTTTATGCCAACACAATCCTGAAAAAATAACTAACAAAACCTTTAAGACCAACTTTATGAGCTAGTTATGTCAATTTTGCCAATGCTGGGGTACCTTAACAGCTTAAAGTTTTTGAACAGCCCATGTTTTAGCTTTTTTCCTTAAATATCTGAACACTTAACTCTTTATTTTGAAAATGTAACCACGTACAGGTATTAACTTTGGGATTGGCATTGAATTACTTCATTTTTTGGAACAAACTAAAACTAATCTATTAGGAAAAGGCTACATTTTTATCAGTCATTTACAGCTATTTACGTTATAATACTTGCACTGTTTATGGGTGGTCATCTATCAGCATAACTTCATTTAGAGTTGCATTAGGATGTGTGAGTTAGCAGTTAATAAGTTCCATGAATATTTTGCTTTTCTGTACCAGTTTTGGTTCACTGGAAATAACTGTGATTAAACTGTAATAAACTCCAGGTGGTCAAAACTTTGTCCTTGCACAAGCTCTCAATTATATTTTATTTTTCTTGTTTTACTTTTCTCTACATCCAAATAAAGCTGTACCAAGTTAATGACAAGTTTTCATTACTTTTTATTTTTTTAAAAATCACATTTTATTAAAACCAATGCATAAGAAAACCTCTTCAACATGGTTGTAGAGAAAGACCTGACATCATGAAGCTGCTGAAAGTGATTCTACATTAAACCAGATCCCAGAGCTGCACTGGAGGATCGCTGAGCCGACACTGCTCTCTAAATCCTGTGGGGTAGTAAGTGCCAAGAGCCCCGAGCTGCTGCATTAATAATGACCGTGTGCCCTACTCATTGGCCTTCCCTTCCACCAGAGACATGAAGCACACTGTGTCTTGATAGCCCCGCAGCCTTGATTAATTTACTGCCCATTATTAATATGTGTGTTAACACTTTGATATGGCCTCTAGCATTCTACCAAAGGGTGCTTACATTGATAACAAGAAAGTTCTAGAAGGCAAAGAGAGAGAGGAAAAAAAACAGTTTTACCATGAAAACCCTGTTGTTAGACGAGACATTTTTCCAGCTTTTTTTTTCAGATGTGCACCAAGCAACCAGTGTTACCATCCCTTTTTTAGGGTAAAGTAGCTAAAACATGCTCCAGAAATCGCTAGAAGTCACTGGATGATATCAAAACTAAAGTTGTATATACAGTGAATACTCTATAGTTTTACTAGAATAGAAAATACTAGATTATAAAGAAAAATGTAGATTTTTGTCACAGCACTACAAACTATTGAAGCATTTACATAATTCAATAATTTGTATCAAGCATGCAGATATAAAGAAGCCATGGTAGTGAGGAGTCAGGAAAAAGACAGAAAAAGAAATCGCTATAGATGGAAAAACTCATTGAAGAGTTTTCAAGAAAGAAAAAAGTGTGTGGGCAAGACAAAAAATGATCAGTGATTGGTCATTGGGAATGATGGTGATTAGTAATTAGTCTTTGGGAACAATAGTGATTGGTATTTGGGAACAATGGTAGTCAGTGATTGTTCAGTTTGAACAATACTGATCAGTAATTGGTCATTGGACATGATGTCATCAATGATTCATCAGTGGGAAAGATGGTAATCAGTGATTATTGGGAAAGGTGGTGATAAGTGATTCATTGTTGGGAATGATGGTTATCAGGGATTGGTCACTGGGAACAATCATGATCAGTGACTGGTTGTTTGGAATGTTGGTGATTAGAGAATGTGAATGATGGTTGGGAGTGATGGTGATAAGTGATTGGTCATTGGGAACAATAGAGACTGGTGATCTGGCTTATGCAAACACAATGGCTTTACACACTGGTGGTAAGATATGTGAAACTGCTTTCTCAACTTGGAAAACCATCAGCTGTGATGTGAGCTGGTGAGTCCAGGACAGACGCCAACACCTACTCAAAAAGTTGCTAGTTTTCTTACTAGACTCTTTTGAAATAAAACCACTAAAGGGGTCTAAAAAGTTGCCAAATTTAGTGATTAAGTCTCAACATTGAATATGGTGTAATGACCATTTATCAGCTCCTCCATGTTTTTTTACAGACCAAAGAGCATGCAGTTCTGCCTCCTCAGCTTTTATTGACTCATTACAGAGAGTTCACAGTTCATGTATTTGTGTTTAGTCTAACCCGTGTTTCAGCTGGGAAAAAAAATCAAAAAGGCATAGTTTTCAAAGGTCTCCCATATTATTTTAGCAAGGGGTAAAAATTTGTAAATTCTATAGCTAAACCATAAAGGATGGCACCTGTGTTACAAAACACCCCACAGAGCACACCGTGCTCCAGCACAACTGCAAAATTACCAAGCATATGACAGAAAGCACAGACGTTTCAGCCTAGTAGGAGTTAAAAAGTAGTGATTTCCTGATCAATAAATCATGAATAAGATGCAGAGAGACAACCCTCCTGAACCACACAAAGCGAGATGGAGGAGATCAAGGCTCTTTCCCCCCCAGGAGGTCTCAATGGCAATTTAACAAATTTAAGCCTTCATGTTAAAACAGTACTGAATTTCTAGATTATAGAATTACACTTTTTGAACATACAGAACACAGACATAGAAGCAAGTTATTTATAGTCACAAAATCTATTGTCACTCCGATGAGAATGAGTTTCTTCGAGTCTGCTTCCTCTCAAGGTTTCTTCATGTTGGGCTGGGGAGCTTTTCCTTACCACCATCAACTCTGGCTTGCTCATTAGGGACAAATTTTATAAATTCATATACAACCCCAATGACAAAAAAGCTGGGACGCTGTGTGAAACATAAAAACAGAATGTGAAGATTTGCAAATCATTGAAACCCTATATTTTATTGAAAATAGTACAAAGACAACATATCAAATGTTGAAACTGAGAAATTTTATTGTTTTTTTTTTTTAAGTGTGCTAATTTTGAATTAGATGTCAGCAACACGTTTCAGAAAAGTTGGGACAGGGGCAACAAATGACTAAAAAGGTTGTGTAATGCTAAAAAACAAACAAACAAACAGACAGACACACACACACACACACACACACACACACACACACAAACTAATTTGGATAATTGGCAACAGGTAAGCAACATGATTGGGTATAAAAAGAGCATCCCAGAGAGGCTGAGTCTCTCTGAGTGGGGAGGGGTTCACCACTCTGTGAAAGACTGCATAGGCAAATAGTGCAACAATTTAAGAATAACATTCAGAAAACCATCCTCTGTGAAAACAGTTAATTACTGCATCCACAAATGCAAGTTAAAACTATATATAAACAATATCCAGAAACACTGCCATCTTCTCTGAGGTTCTTTTATGATGGACTGAGGCAAAGTGGAAAACTGTCCCAAGGTCTGATAAATCAAAAGTAGAAATTATTTTGAGAAATCATGAACGCCACGTCCTCCAGGCTAAAAAGGAGAGACCATCCGGTTTGTTTTAAGTGCACAGTTCAAAAGCCAGCATCTGTGATGGTATGTGGGTGCATTAGTACACAGGACATGGGTAGCTTGTACATGTGGGAAGGCATCATTAATGCTGAATGATATATACACATTTCAGAGCAATATGCTGCCATTCAGACAAAATCTTTTTCAGGGAAGGCCTTCCTTCTTTCAGCAAGACAATGCCAAACTGCTTTCTGCACATATTAAAACTGCATGGCCCCATAGTAAAAGACACCAAGTGCTAAACTGGCCTGCCTGCAGTCCAGACCTGTCTCCCATTTAAAACATTATGAAGTGCAAAATATGACAAAGGAGACCCCGAACTGTTGAGCAAATGAAATTGTATATCAGGTAAGAATGGGACATTTCTCTTTCAAAAGTACAACTGGTCTCCTCAATTCCCACATGTTTACAGTGTGTTGTTAAAAGTAGAGGTGATGCAACACAGTGGTAAACATGTCCCTCTTTCAGCTTTTTTGAAACGTGTTGCTGAGATCAAATTCAAAATGAACATATTTTTTAAAAAAAAACAATAAAATTTCTGTTTCAACATTTGATGTTCTCTTTGTACTATTTTCAATGAAATATAGTTTCCATGATTTGCAAATTATCATATTCTGTTTTTATTTACAGTTTACACAGCATCCCAACTTTTTAGGGCCCGAGCACCGTTCGGTGAGAGACCCTATTGTTTTTCGAAGGATTATTATTATTAGGATGCAGTGCTGCAGCACAGCAACCTATGGGCTCCCCTAGGGGAGCCCATAGGTTGCAGTGCAAAGCAATGCAACTATTGTTCTTCTACGTGTTTCCTCTTCTTCTTCTTCTTCCGTATTCTTCCTCCTACGCAAATTTTGATTTCGAATAACTCAATAACCATACAAAACGTGCGGCTCGATCGGACTCGCTATGCTATTACTTTTCCCTATAGAAGACGATTTTTTCGCGACATAGTCGCGAAAAAATCCCCCCAAAAAACCCCATTCATTTCTATGGAATTAATTGAAAAAAAAAGCACTTTTTCAACGTTTTTCAAACGTCCGCTGCTCTGGCATGCTTTCACCTAGAGACGTGATTCAAACTCTAAAACGTAGGAAAACTTCTCCTCTGTGGATCTGGCATTCAACTTTTCTGCTAGGTTCTACACTTTCGGATCAGTCCCGGCTCAAACGCCATGTGGGTTCCGGGAGAAAATCTGGCTTTTGAATGGGTGTCTATTGCGTTACACACCAGTGAAGCTCGTTAACTTAGAGTGGAGAGAGGTTGAAAATAAAGCTCAAACTTTCTCGCTTAAACTGTGTTTTCAGCCACAAATTTCACTCTACAGACATGATTTTCTCAAAAGTAGTAGGAAAACTTGTCCTGATTCACACAATGTGTCTACCTAAATGATAGGATTTACAGTTTTTGAATGAGAAGCCTCAAACTGAGAAGAGGGCAGCCGAGAGGCTTCATTGACACCCATTATAAATGTGACAGAAAAGTCACTCATTTTTAAATCGCTCTAGTGTCCTTATTTTTAACACTACAGACAAAAAAATACAAAATTTTATTCAGGAGACCCTTCTAGCGCTCACTGTGAAAGAATTTTGTGAATAGCTGCTTCCGTTGTCGAGTTATTTGTCATTGTTCGAGGCCTGTTCCGTAGTAAAACACAGCACAAAATTCAAGACCTTGTGTGTCTTAGCTCATTGACACCCATTATAAATGTGACAGAAAAGTCAGTCATTTTTAAATCGCTCTAGTGTCCTTATTTTTAACACTACAGAGAAAAAAAATACATCATTTTATTCAGGAGACCCTTCTAGCGCTCACTGTGAAAGAATTTTGTGAATAGCTGCTTTTGTGGTCGAGTTATTTGTCGTTGTTCGAGGCCTGGTCCTGAGCAAAAAAAACAGCAGAAAACTCAATACCTTGTGTGTCTTAGCTCTCCTGAGGCCCGTCGCCATGCCGACTGGGGCCAATGACAGGGCAGGTGTGTGTGTGTGTGTGGGGGGGGGGGGGGGGGGGTTTGCTGTCTCAAGCACACAAACGTCCACACTTAAACTGTGTTTTCAGCCACAAATTTCACTCTACAGACATGATTTTCTCAAAAGTAGTAGTAAAACTTGTCCTGATTCACACAATGTGTCTACCTCAACGATAGGATTTACAGTTTTTGAATGAGAAGCCTCAAACTGAGAAGAGGGCAGCCGAATGGCCTCATTGACACCCATTATAAACGTGACAGAAAAACAGCCTCGGTCGGCATGACACTTCACCTTAGCCGCCCACTTTATTAGGAACACTTCTGTTCGTACATACAAACTACAACCACTCTTCTTAGAGTTTAGAGTTTATTTTATTTTTAAAAGGGACAGTGCACAAATTAAACATTATCCTTGTGGTAAGGACAGATGTCTGTCCCAGGTTATAGCAGTACATGCTAATTTCCGCCTGTAGTCACTTAGTTTATACTCTTGAATAGCTCTTCTTCATGACGGCTGCTGTCTCAAGCACACACAATCATTGCATTGAAACATCATTGCAGGTCACACATTCACGGCCAGCAAACATGCGTGACCGAATTGCTTCGCGCACTGCATCCTCTCACAATTTCCCCCGGGGAATTGTCCGGTCTAGTTCTTATTATTCCTATGCAAATTTCGATTTCGAATAACTCAATAACCGTACGTCACACACAGACAAACAATATATCAAAACGTGCGGCTCGATCGGACTCGCTATGCTATTACTTTTCTCTACAGAATAAAATTTTTTCGCGACGTAGTCGCGAAAAAAATCGCCCAAAAAAACCCCATTCATTTCTATGGAATTAATTGAAAAAAAAGCACTTTTTCAACGTTTTTCAAACGTCCGCTGCTCTGGCATGCTTTCACCTAGAGACGTGATTCAAACTCTAAAACGTAGGAAAACTTCTCCTCTGTGGATCTGGCATTCCTCATTTTTAACACTACAGACAAAAAATTACATCAGTTTATTCAGGAGACCCTTCTAGCGTTCACTGTGAAAGAATTTTGTGAATAGCTGCTTTCGTTGTCGAGTTATTTGTCATTGTTGGAGGCCTGCTCCTTAGTAAAAAAAAACAGCAGAAAACTCAAGACCTCGTGTGTCTTAGCTCTCCTGAGGCCCGTCGCCATGCCGACTGAGGCCACTGACGGGGCAGAGAAGGGGGGGGCTGCTGTCTCAAGCACACACATAAATCATGCTCAAAATTTCAAACTTAAACTGTGTTTTCAGCCACAAATTTCACACTACAGACATAATTTTCTCAAAAGTAGTAGTCACACTTGTCCTGATTCACACAATGTTTACCTAACCGATAGGATTTACAGTTTTTGAATGAGAAGCCTCAAAGTGAGGAGACTGCAGCCGAGAGGCCTCATTGACACCCATTATAAACGTGACAGAAAAGTCACTCATTTTTAACTCGCTCTAGTGTCCTCATTTTTAACACTACAGACAAAAAATTACATCAGTTTATTCAGGAGACCCTTCTAGCGCTCACTGTGAAAGAATTTTGTGAATAGCTGCTTTCGTTGTCGAGTTATTTGTCGTTGTTGGAGGCCTGCTCCTTAGTAAAAAACAGCAGAAAACTCAAGACCTTGTGTGTCTTAGCTCTCCTGAGGCCCGTCGCCATGCCGACTGGGGCCAGTGACGGGGCAGAGAGGGGGGGGGGGCTGCTGTCTCAAGCACACACACATAAATCATGCTCAAAATTTCAAACTTAAACTGTGTTTTCAGCCACTAATTTCAGACTACAGACATAATTTTCTCAAAAGTAGTAGTCACACTTGTCCTGATTCACACAATGTGTTTACCTAACCGATAGGATTTACAGTTTTTGAATGAGAAACCTCAAAGTGAGGAGACTGCAGGTGAGCGGCCTCATTGACTCCCATTATAAACGTGGCTGAAAAGTCACTCGTTTTTAACTCGCTGTAGCGTCCTCATTTTTTACACTAGGGACAAAAAAAATACGTGTGTGAAAAGTCACTCATTTTTAACTCGCTCTAGTGTCCTCATTTTTAACACTACAGACAAAAAAATTATATCAGCGTATTCAGGAGACCCTTCTAGCGCTCACTGTGAAAGAATTTTGTTAATAGCTGCTTTCGTTTTCGAGTTATTCGTCCTGAGCAAAAAACAGCAGAAATCTGACAAGATCTTGTGTGTCTTAGCGCTCCTGCTCAGGCCCGTCGCCATGCCGACTGGGGCCAGTGAGGGGGCAGAGAGGGGGGAGGGGCTGCTGTCTCAAGCACACACATAAATCATGGCATTGTAGCTTCATAGCAGGTCACACATTCACGGCCAGCGAACATGCGTGACCGAATTGCTTCGCGCACTGCATCCTCTCACAATTTCCCCTGGGGAATTGTCCGGTCTAGTTATTATTATTATTCTGCCGCGTTTGGCCTTATTTGAGGCATTTCCCATGCACGAAAACTCATGAAATTCGATACACACATCAGTCAGTCATTGTCATCGCTACTCAGCCACAGACTTTTGGCCCCAGGTATGGCCCAGGGACTTCATAGCGCCCCTTTTTCCATTTCCCATTGAAATGAATGGGTAGAACTTTGGAATGATAACGTTATAAGGCCATTTGGAGTGAAATTACACATGGTAATTTCTAACGTACTTCTCCTAGACGGTTCATCAAATTCATGTCAAACTTGGCAAACATGATGCCAAGATATTGCTGAAGTTGAATTGCTAAGGGATTTTTGATGTGTTGTAATATGTTGAAATATTATAACATATAATATGCCAAGATATTGCTGAATGTTGAACTTGATATCTTGTAATATGATTCTGATTCTCATACTCTTTAGCTGTTATGGGCCTGTCTGGTATAGCGCCACCAACTGGCCAAGGAAAGAATAGGGTTTTGAATATGTATGTTTTGACACATGATGAATTTTAACATGCGCCTCCTAGACGGTTCATGAGATTCATGTGAAATTTGTTATACGTGATGCCAAGATGTCGCTGATATTAAATTGCGAAGGGATTTGATATCTTGTAATATGTTGAAATGGCCTTATGATTTTAATATCTTGTCACATAAACAGAAAACGTGTCAGAAAGCCACAGTGCATTGACTGTATGGTCAGACACTTCTTACTTCAATAGATATTATGATAACCTGACACCCAATGGGCCTGCCTGTTATAGCACCACCACCTGGCCAAGCAGGAAATGTGCCAGAAATTGACAATGCCTTAACTGATTGATCTGACACTTTACAAAATATTGTGTATTATGATTGTGATGATATTCACATGTGTAATTCAGATGCCTAGCACAGTGCCACCATCTGGCTGGCCAAGCAGGAAATGGGGAAAAATGTTCAATTCATTGATGGATTGATCTGAAACTTTACAAAATATTGGATATCATGAGTCTGATTATATAACATATACAATTCTGTGCACACTCATACACACTCTCTCACAAGTATGCACTCACATGCACATGCAACATCTATGAGCACACTCTCTTTCACACACACTTTCTCTCTCTCTCTGACAAACAGACACACACACACACACACACACACACACACAATAATAGCAGAGCTCCAGCAGAGCACCATACCTAAGAAAAAATGGTAAACCCATCGAGTTGATTTTTTGTGGTTTGTCCATGAACGTGTAACAGCAGTCATACACACCGCCTAGTGGTCAGTGTTAGTAATTACCAGTCATACACACCGCCTAGTGGTCAGTGTTAGTAACTACCAGTCATACACACCGCCTAGTAGCCAGTGTTAGTAATTACCAGTCATACACACCGCCTAGGCATGGTGGTGTAGTGGTTAGCGCTGTCGCCTCACAGCAAGAAGGTCCTGGGTTCGAGCCCCGGGGCCGGCGAGGGCCTTTCTGTGCGGAGTTTGCATGTTCTCCCTGTGTCCGCGTGGGTTTCCTCCGGGTGCTCTGGTTTCCCCCACAGTCCAAAGACATGCAGGTTAGGTTAACTGGTGACTCTAAATTGACCGTAGGTGTGAATGTGAGTGTGAATGGTTGTCTGTGTCTATGTGTCAGCCCTGTGATGACCTGGTGACTTGTCCAGGGTGTACCCCGCCTTTTGCCCGTAGTCAGCTGGGATAGGCTCCAGCTTGCCTGCGACCCTGTAGAAGGATAAAGCGGCTAGAGATAATGAGAATGACACACCGCCTAGTGGCCAGTGTTAGTAATTACCAGTCATACACACTGCCTAGTGGCCAGTGTTTGTAATTACCAGTCATACACACCGCCTAGTGGCCAGTGCTAGCCAGTAAAGAAATAAAACAAGAGAGACTGGCTAGGATATAAGAAAATTCTACAACCCAGAAACAGATGGGAGTGCCGCTTTTAGGCAGTGCCTAAATCTATATATTAGTGACCTGCCATCATTGTGCATTTTGTTGCAGACATATGAAAACTCTGCATGTACACACACACACACACACAGACTGCAGACATAGGAAAGCTAAGATGACTTAAGATTACAGCGTGAGATAGAGATAAGGAAGAGACACATGTATGGTCTTGTACATATATAAATGTACATTTTCACACCACAGAAATACGCACACACACTTAGTCTTTGTCTGTCTATCTCTCATCCGTCAAGCAGTCATGGCATTTGCAACATGCACATCACCTTTGAACATTTGATGAATATATGACATGTGACTGTTTTGTTGGGTGGCAGAATGTCCTGGGTTGCGGAACCACATGTGCGAGGGCCCGTCAAGGCCTCTAGTTTGGAATTGGGGTTGTATGTAACACATATATGACAATGTCCGTTGTTAAAAGTATAATACAAAATAAATTTTAATTGAACTTGAGTGCTAGTCCTAGAGCTCAAATCAGTAAGATGACTTTTTGAAACTCAAACCTCGCTGCCACAAGAGCTCACCTTTAGCCAATCTGCAGAAGAAAGAGATTGAGAGAAAAAAAACTTGCTTTGCTTTCTCTTCGGGTTTTAAAAAGACTCTAATCAAAACAGACTGGGGAATGTATGCTCAGTGAAATCGTTTTGATTTTAATCAACATGAGAAGACATATATATGAAAGGATGTGTGTAAACTGAGCACAAGAGCTAAAAATTCCTCCAGTAAGTGGAACTATTTTTACTGGTCTCAGTGTAAAGTAGATAAGGAATAAAATAATTGGGGTGATGCTGTTATGGAATTAAAAAAAAAAAAGAAAAAAAGAAAAATATTGATTTTCCTGCAATAGCATATCTCAAAAGGTTTTATTCCTCTTATACCACAGCAATTTGCCAACGATTACATTTTTATACAATTTACTGTTTTATTTATTTAATGTTGTGGAATGCCCATGAAACAAGTTAGTTCCTGTTATCACTTATAACAGCTGTAAACAGTCATTCCCTCAGAGGTATCTGGATACTGGTTCACTAAGACATGGATAAAGAATACCATCAATCTAAACACTCTACTGGGTATGTAATATAGTAAGAAAAGCACACAACACATTTTTATTAAAGTGTGAATTTAATTTATAAATAGCTTGCTAATAGCAATATATAATTTAATTACATAAAACTAGCTGGCTAGCAATTCACCAAGGGCTTGTCATTGCAGCCACTAAATATACTGTAGTTTAAATAGCTCACATGGTTAGCTACTGGATAGACCTTTTTCCCAGATTTGCAGTTGCATCTTAACATAAAGAATTATTTTGTAGCATAAATATCTAGCTAGCTAATGGCACCCAAAAAAATGTGGTATTTCATATAGCTAGTTCAGCCTGGTAGATCAGAAAATGAGACCCGCCAGGAGTAGGCGCTTTGCCCAGTCCCCTCCCTGGAAAGGCTGCAATGGGCATGGCAATTCCATTCCGAACCTCTGGGGGGGAAAAAGCAAGGTGAGGCAGTGGTTAATACTGTTGCCTCACAGCAAGAAGGTGCCGGGTTCAAACTGCATGGATGACAGGGGCCTTTCTGTTTGGAGTTTCTCCCTGTGACTGTGTGGGTTTCCTCCAAGTACACTGGTTTCACACACAGTTCAAAGACATGCAGGTTAGGTACAATGTAATTGGTGCAAGCTGCTGTGGTTTCCTAGCCATAATGTATGTACACACACACACACATACATACATATACGGTATATATATATATATATATATATATATATATATATATACATACACACACACACACACACACATTACATATATATATTAGTGCTGTCAAAAATGTCGCGTTATTAACGCGTTAACTTGACTCAATTTTAACGGCGATAATTTTTTTTATCGCGAGATTAACGCTCTGTGACATGATGTAGGTTTTTCATAAGCTTTTGAAACTGCCAGGGACTTGGAACAGGGACTTTGCTTAGAAAAACGATAGCAGCTAGACTGTAATGCCGCGCCCCGCACAGCCAGAGTCCTCTGCCCTCCCCCGAAGAGCCACGGTGCTCGGCTTAGGTTTCGTTTTCCCATCGGCGGCTCCAGCCCCACTTTGCAGGGGCTGTGACAAGACGTATTATGCTCTGCAATAAAAAAAAAAAAAACATTGGTACAACCAGTGTTTGAACTATGCCGATATTTTCGGGGGGGGGGGGGGGGGGGGGGTCCCTTTTTTTCCCTGGGGGGGGTGCTTGCGCTTGTCTCAGAGCGCGGATCTCCATCGCGCGCTCACTTCGGATATGCAAATGCTTCCCATTACACACGATTGCTATGTCAATAAACATCATTTTGCCAATATTTTAGAGACCCCCCAACATTTCCCAAATCATGTTTTCAAGGGATCTCATGTCTGTTTCAGGGGATCTCGGATCCCCCGAGTACCCCCATAGTTCGAACGGTGAGCAAGCCCATTCACTTTTTTATGCTGATAAGAGAATTACATGGTTTTTCATGTGACAAAAATGTGCGATTAAATTGCGATTAATCGCGAGTTAACTATGACAGACGCGACATTAATCGCGATTAAATATTTTAATCGCTTGACAGCACTTATATATATATATATATATATATATACACACACACACATATATATACTGTGTGTGTGTATGTATGTACGTATATATATATATATATATATATATATATATATGTGTGTGTGTGTGTGTATATATATATATATATATATATATATATATATATATATATATGCATACACACACACACACACATACATACACGGTATATATATATATATATATATAAGGGCTGTAACGATATGCGTATCGAAATCGCAATACGCAGAGCCACGATCCGTATCGCGATACAAGAAGGCAGAATCGCGGTACACCCTTTCAAACTTCTCCTCAGCCCAAAAACAGAGGCGCTTCCAAACTTCAATTTATAAATACTTTACTTTTTATTTAAATTACATTTTAAACTTACTTAAATTACTTTTATTTTTTTCTATCTATTAGTAAGTCGTTTTTTCGCCGACCTGCGACAATCTTCTGCGAGTCACGCAACGTCCACACTCGCCACTGGCAGAGCATTCATTTCTTTTAAGCGGTCGCCGTTCTGGTTGCGACGCGGGGAGCGAATCTGTAAACAAGCAGCTCATTGGCTGGCTAGGTGTGCCACAAGCCAATCACAATCACTTGACCGGAAAGGCATGCAGTGTTGCCAGATTGGGCAGGTTTAGGTGCTTTTGGGCTGGTTTTGAACATATTTTGGGGTGGAAAACGTTAGCAATATCTGGCAACACTGAAGGCATGTCTGCTTGGGCGGAAGCCTTCTGCGGCAGTTACATTTTGACACGCGAGCAATGTTTCACCATAAAAATTCCGTAATTTCCATCTGTTTTCCGCGATCACAGAAAATCATTGGCCCTATGAGAGTGAGACAGTGAGAGAGCCACCCCCCCAAAAAAAATCTTAACGGATTTACACGATTTGGAAAAATGACTTTTTCAGAACCGAAAAAAACAGAGCTTCCGGCTGAACAGTATTATTTTGAGAAATAAAACAGTCTTTGGATATACATTTGTTCATTTTTGCATACATATTACTCATTCTCTGCAGTGGTCTGAATTATTTGTTATTAAATAGTTAATGTAAGTAAGTAAATGTTAATAAGTCAAATTTACTACTTTAAAAAAACATTTTTAAAAAAAAATCGTGGGCGTATCGAATCGTGGGTCAAAAATCGCGATACGAATCGAATCGTGAGTTGGGTGTATCGTTACAGCCCTTATATATATATATATATATATATATATATATATATATATATATATATATACACACACACATACTAGTGCATCTCAAAAAATTTGAATACCATGAAAAAGTTCCTTTTTTTTCATAATTTAATTCAAAAAGGTAAACTTTCATATATTCTATATTCATTGCATGTAAAGTGAAATATTTAAAGCCTTTTTTGTTTTAATTTTGATGATTATGGCTTATAGCTCATGAAAATCAGAAATCCAGTATCTCAAATTATTAGAATATTCCCTAAGATCAATCAAAAAAAGGATTTACAATACAGAAATGTCCAACTTCTGAAAAGGATATTCATTTATACACTCAATACTTGGTTGGGGCTCCTTCACCATGAATTACTGTATCAATATGGTGTGGCATGGAGGCGATCAGTCTGTGGCACTGCTGAGGTGTTATTGAAGCCCAGGTTGCGTTGATAGTGGCCTTCAGCGTATCTGTATTTTTGGGTCGGGTGTTTCTCATCTTCCTCTTGACAATACCCCATATATTCTCTATGGGGTTCAGGTCAGGCAGTTTGGCTGGCCAATCAGACATAGTAATATCATGGTCAGCAAACCATTTGGTAGTAGTTTTGGCACTGTGGGTAGGTGCTAAGTCCTGCTGGAAAAGGAAATCAGCATCTCCAAAAAGCTCGTCAACAGATGGAAGCATGAAGTGCTCGAAAATCTCCTGGTAGATGGCTGTGTTGACTTTGGACTTGATAAAATACAATGGACCAACACCAGCAGATGACATGGCACCCCAAATCATCACAGACTGTGGAAACTTCACACTGGACTTCAAAAACCTTGGATTCTGTGCCTCTCCACTCTTCCTCCAGACTCTAGAAACGTGATTTCCAAATTAAATGCAAAATTTACTTTCATCTGAAAAGAGGACTTTGGACCACTGAGCAACAGTCCATTTCTTTCTCTCCTTAGCCCAGATAAGACACTTCTGACATTGTCTCTGGCTCAGGAGTAGCTTGATATTAGGAATGCGAAAGTTGTATCTCCTTTCTTGAAGATGTCTGTTCGTGATGGGTCTTGATACACTGACACCAGCCTCAGTCCACTCCTTGTGAAGCTCTCCCAAGTTCTTGAATCAACTTTTCTTGACAATCCTCTCAAGACTGCGGCCATCCCTGTTGCTTGTGCACCTTTTCCAGCAATGACCTTTTGTGGCTTACCCTCCTTGTGGAAGGCATCAGTGATCATCTTCTGGACAACAGTCAAGTCAGCAGTCTTCCCCATGATTGTGGTTGTGTGTACTGAACTAGACCAAGAGATACACTGTGTTCATACTGTTTTACTCAAACTCGAAATGAAATATTCTAATATTTTGAGATTTTTTTATGTTTTTGTACTGATTGTCATACTGATTAAAATTAAAATAGAAAAATGCCTGAAACATTTTAGTTTATGTGTAATGAATCTATAATCTCATCTCATTATCTCTAGCCGCTTTATCCTGTTCTACAGGGTCACAGGCAAGCTGGAGCCTATCCCAGCTGACTATGGGCGAAAGGCGGGGTACACCCTGGACAAGTCGCCAGGTCATCACAGGGTTGACACATAGACACAGACAACCATTCACACTCACATTCACACCTACGGTCAATTTAGAGTCACCAGTTAACCTAACCTGCATGTCTTTGGACTGTGGGGGAAACTGGAGCACCCGGAGGAAACCCACGTGGACACGGGGAGAACATGCAAACTCCACAGTTAATTTGAAGGTGAAATTAGAGTCAGGTGTTTTCAATCAATAGGATGACAATCAGATGTGATTGGGCACCCTGTTTTATTTAAAGAACAGGGATCTATGAAAGTCTTATCTTCACAGCACATTTCTGGAAGTGCATCATGGCACAAACAAAGGATTTCTGAGGACCTCAAAAAAAGCATTCTTGATGCTCATCAGACTGGAAAAGGTTACAAAACCATCTCTAAAGAGTTTGGACTCCTCCAATCCACAGTCAGACAGATTGTGTACAAATGGGGGAAATTCAAGACCATTGTTACCCTCCCTAGGAGTGGTCGACCAACAAAGATCACTCCAAAAGCAAGGCGTGTAATAGTTGGCGAGGCAACAAAGGACCCCGGGGTAACTTCAAAGCAACTGAAGGCCTCTCTCACATTAAAATTAGCCAATGTCCATGAGTCCACCATCAGGAGAACACTGAACAACAATGGTGTGCATGGCAGAGTTGCAAGGAGAAAGCCATTGCTCTCCAAAAAGAGCATTGCTGCTCATCTGCAGTTTGCTAAAGATCACGTGGACAAGCCAGAAGGCTATTGGAAAAATGTTTTGTGGATGGACGAGACCAAAATAGAACTTTTTGATTTAAATGAGAAGCGTTATGTTTGGAGAAAGGAAAACACTGCATTCCAGCATAAGAACCTTATCCCATCTTTGAAACATGGTGGTGGTAGTATCATGGTTTGGGACTGTTTTGCTGCATCTGGGCCAAGACAGCTTGCCATCATTGATGGAACAATGAATTCTCAATTATACCAGTGAATTCTAAAGGAAAATGTCAGGACATCTGTCCATGAACTGAATCTCAAGAGAAGGTGGGTCATGCAGCAAGACAACAACCCTAAGGACACAAGTCGTTCTACCAAAGAATGGTTCAAGAAGAATAATGTTTTGGAATGGCCAAGTCAAAGTCCTGACCTTAATCCAATCGAAATGTTGTGGAAAGACCTGAAGCGAACAGTTTATGTGAGGAAACCCACCAACATCCCAGAGTTTTAGCTGTTCTGGATGGAGGAATGGGCTAAAATTCCTCCAAGCCAGTGTGCAGGACTGATCAACAGTTACCGGAAATGTTTAGTTGCAGTTATTGCTGCACAAGGGGGTCACACCAGATACTGACAGCAAAGGTTCACATACTTTTGCCACTCACAGTTATGTAATATTGGATCATTTTCTTCAATAAATAAATGACCAAGTAAAATATTTTTGTCTCATTTGTTTAACTTGGTTCTCTTTATCTACTTTTAGGACTTGTGTGAAAATCTGATGATGTTTTAGGTCATATTTATGCAGAAATATAGAAAATTCTAAAGGGCTCACAAACTTTCAAGCACCACTGTATATAGTGTGTGTATGTATGTATATATATAAAATCACTATGGCAAAAGCTAATAGATTAAAATTCGTTGACTGGTGGATTGTTATGGTTGGTGCTAACATACTTTAAGTACCTGAAGTTGTACCTAAGTTGTCCAGTAAGTGTTATTCTTTCATTCCATTAAAACACACTGTACGTAAATCTGCCACTGGGTCCCAGAGACACACAGGCATCACTATGTTTCTCGTAGTGCTTCAAGGGAGATTTTCATGCAGGCTGCTCTGTCTCCAAAAATAGCTTGAGCTAAATGACCTATCAGTATGATATTGCAGCAAAATATTTGATTATTTCACTTGCTAAAGTATTGAATACCACCAAGACTGTAGAATATATAATGTTTGTTTGTTATATGGACGAGTGTTTTACTGAGAAACATGCCACTCATTTTTCATACGAACTATATTCAGGACATCGAGAGCAGCAACCGTGACACATTTAAATACTATTTAAATATTGTCTGGCATTGAGTGGTATATCAGATACATTCCATTCAGTTAGCATGATACTGAATGAGTCAAAGACAAGTTCAATATCATGCTAGCTGAATGGAATATACCTGATAGACCACAAAAAAGCCAGCCAATAATAATAATAATAATAATAATAATAATACATATGCACTTCATATCAACATTCTTGAAGGCCAACGCAAGCTTACCCGCAACTTGCTGCTGTTAGCGCAGCAGTACAGTTACCTTCTAGCCAGTGTCACATTCAGCAGTAGCATTAGTGAAGGCCAACGCGAGCTTACCCACAACTCAATGCTGTTAACGTGGCAGTCCAGTTACCTTCCAACCAGTGTAGTGTTGGCGAAGGCCAATGCTAGCACAATCAAGCCAATTATTATTATTTCTGTGTAATTTACTTAGTTGCTTTTAAAATTAACATTGACAACTACACACAAGGGACTGACCTGGCAGCCAAAATTCTCTCAATCTTCCGCTTTTAACAAAGCAAACCTCATGGTCATGTTTGTTTACAAACTCTCACAGTCACTCACTAGCACAGAAGTTTTACATCTCTGACATGTCTCTCTTCCAGTTTTTCGATGTCTGTTGATGTGTTTTTCTCTTGTCAATATGGGTGAAGAATATATAATGAAGTTTTGGTAGCCTTTCGGGTGTTCAGCGCGTCTGCGGTTTCAGTTTTAGTTTATTTATTTAGTGCTTGATTATAACATCCTAGCTAGCTCATCCTAGCAGTAGCACTGGATTAGCCTCATCTTCTCTCTTTCCCAGCGGACAAAGAAACGATTCTCCAGGGTTAGATCTTAGCACTAGCCTGCTAGCCCGTGGCTAGTGCAGATAGCCACGGGCTAGTGCAAAATCTCTGCTACTAGCCCGTGTTGGCTAGTGCAATAACTTGACATGGGTGTGGCCATCTTGAATCACGCAAAATCTGATACAAAATCTTTTAGCTCATTCTATTTATTGTACATGGTGTAATGCATTGTTGCTGAACATTACTGTCACAGTTCATTGCCATCATGTACTTGTATCTTCCTATGTTGCCATTAGATCTCATTTATGTTTGTTACCCTGACAGTATTGCTACATGTATGTGCACAATTAATGAATATTTTTTGTATGGAATGTTTACTTGTACAAGAATTAGTCATGTTCTTTTCTAGTCCAAGATAAGTTTATGATTTCAGTTCTAGTCCATTTCTATAAGAATTTGCTATGTTTTTTTCCAGTCTAAGGCAACTGAATGATTTCAGTTCTAGTCCATTTTGCGAGATTACTACATGTACTAGTCTACTTAACTGTAAGCAATGACTACCTCTTTTATACTTCAAAGTGACAATTATGGTTTGAAACACAAAGTCACATATGAGAACCATAATGGATTGAATAAAGTACTGGTTTTGTTACACTGAATTG